>NC_089754.1:25448177-25520677 GCF_040412425.1 Macrobrachium rosenbergii | reverse complement strand
AGCACGATACAATCAAACCTTCGTATGACAGACAATGCAACATAAGACAAATGAAAATTAATCTAAGTCAAATGCAAGTTACTTAGTTCAAATTTTTTTCTCGGGATACAAGGTTTCCTAGCACTTTGAATGTTATACTAACAACATTACAGATGAAATGAAGCCAGCGGCACTATCACTTATGAAGGGTGTCAATGAGGACGGAGAACGGTACAGTAGTTTCTTTGTAAAAGCGTGATTACTGCTCAAGACATTTTAGCTTGCATGGTTGTTCTCTGCGGAAATGCGACGTTGCCAGAATGATCAGCATAGATAATGAAGCTGTTATCTCAGTCAATAGTTAATTTGAAGCACAGAGAAAATTATTTCTCTTACAAGACCATACCAGTAATGATATTTTGAGAAGATTTCTTTATCTTATACTGTTTTTATTTATTTATTTATTTATTTATTTATTTATTTATTTTTACGGAGCAGGAACATTAACTCTACGCTATATTCTCGTACTCTATCGGCTCTGTAGAGCCACGTTCAGATGGGGAAGACTTTATTGAATTTTTTTAGATAAAGTTGCTAACTTTTCATCAGTGGGCTGTTGATAAAAAACAGAAAAGTCATATTCTGACTATATTGAAAAATTGACCAAACAATATTACCAGAGGTCCAAGAGTGAGGCTCAAGAAGACATCTATACAGCGAACAAGCATTTATTTAACACGAAATCTTCAATACTCGTATCATCATGTGATAAGATTTATGGAGTGGCAGGGAAATAAAATTCTGATACGTATCAGTCAGTAAGATACTCAACAGAAAACTGACAATGCGCACATCATTAGTGGGTTAGGATGTAGACGGTAACTTTGAGGTAAAAAGTGATTTAAAAATATATATAAAATAGTAAATATCAAGTTATACCCTGTCCTCTAGTTCGGAAGCCGGAATCTTAATGAATCTTAGTAATTAAATAGGAATTTTTTTACTTTTGTAATCTAGAATGAAAAAAATAATAATTATTATTACACATTCTCATCTTGCTCATACTAGCTAACCCCAAGACAATATAGAAGTAAGCAAAGGGAATTTTGGTCATTCTTTCTTTGCAACGAACTGTAATTGAGGTTTGGTTCGCTAACATTACTCAAATAAAAGAGGATTCTTCCTGTGATATTACCGTTCGAAGGGCTTACTAAATCTAGGCCCTTCGAACGGTCAGAAAATGTTGGTAGTATCACAGTAAAATTTCTTTTGTAGTTTTCTGTAAAAGAAAACTATTGTGCCGGCTTTGTCTGTCCGTCCGCACTTTTTCTGCCCACCCTCAGAGCTTAAAAACTACTAAGGCTAGAGGGCTGCAAATTGGTATGTTGATCATCCACCCTTCAATCATCAAACATAACAAATTGCAGCCCTCTAGCCTCAGTAGTTTTTATTTTATTTAAGATGAAAGTTAGCCATAATCGTGCGTCTTACAACGATATGGGGCGGGCCACCACCGGGCCGTGGCTAAAGTTTCATGTGCCGCGACTCATACAGCATTACACCGAGACCACCGAAAGATAGATCTATTTTCGGTGGCCTTGATTATACGCTGTACAGAAAACTCGACTGCTCCGAAGAAACTTCGGCGCATTTTTTACTTTTTTTTATTTCTTTCATCTGAGTTAAGTCCCGTTATCTGAATTCCTATCCAAGGTATGAACCCTCCCTCTTCTAAATACTTCGCATTCATGGCGGTTAAATGCAAATTTCCTTTTTCTAATTAGTTCTTTACTTTCTATTTTATTGTTTTATAATACTCGGACAATAAATCTGTATTATGTCTGTATTCTAACTCAAAATATTAACCTTGAGATCATTGGTACTTTCTGGTATCGTATGGATTACGTGATGAATAATGAAATGATATGAATGCTCATAAAATGAGGGAATAAAAGTGGGATTAAGACGAACGAAAGAGATGGGAGAATCGTTTAAGAAAAATGAAGACAGATAAGGAATGGAATTAAAACAACTTTGTAAGATTGAAATTGTCTATATAAAGTACTGAGAGAAATCACAGACTAGTAAGTCGGCTAACAACCAGAGCTAAGGAAGAATACGTGAACAGAATACAAACTAGTAACCCTGAGATTACTGAAATCCATAGGGGCTAATGGCAATTATGTTTTTGTTTTCAATAGTTAAGTAAGTTAAAGACTGAACATAAGTACTTGGAACAAATAAAAGAGAGTGCCCTACAGACTTGCGCAACTGGTACAGGGGCCGAACATAAATATTTAGGCTCAGGTAAGAAGCCAAGAGTGAAAGGTACAGAAAAGTTAAATCTCCTTAAACGAAATTAAGGCAAAGAAGCCACTGGCGGACTGGCCCAATGGCATTACCTGGAAATTCCCTGGTGGGTCCATAATTTTTTTTTTTTTTTTTTTTTTTTTACGAATGATGCCACCAAATCACTCCTTGATGAACCGCGTTATTCTCTCTCTCTCTCTCTCTCTCTCTCTCTCTGGTATATCTTTTTATTGGGCTTTAAATGTGTATTTATAATGACGTTACGACAACTGGTTTCTCCCATGGTTTTTATGTTTAAACAATGGATATTCACATTACAACGACTCGGCGTTTGCTGTAAGGAAAGTTAACATTCCCAACCTTTAGGTGCTTAATCACATCTCTGTGTAATTTTAACCTGTGTTGGCAGAGAGACTTGTGATTTTTCTAAACTTAACGAACATAAATAGTTATACTATTCTGAAATGTCTAAACTGTGATAGTAAAATTTAACATCCAGTTAATCAGAGGGGAAGACGGAGGATAAACATGGGTGATTTGATAGCTCCGATATTTCGCTTTCTTTTTTTTTTCTGATCTGGGGATACACGTAAGGAATACGCTTGCGTAGTGTCACTGGCGACTGAACAAGTAAGTTATACATTCAGCCTTTTAAGAAGAAAAATTGCCATCAATGTCCAGTAGCTCTCGACAGAACAGACAAGGGGCTACGTCTCAAGGTTTAGCCAATGGAGTAGTGAATGGAAAACTGTAGTATCCAAGAGTTTACGTTCAGTGCAATGAAATGAGCAACATGAAACTGTTATGCTAAAGAGCATCGAACAAGTGGCCATACTCGTCTGACACATGGTCACTCAATGAGCAGCCCACGTGGCCCGGCTCCCGCGTGCTCAGAGTGCAGGGTGATAATAACGGTCAGACATCTGTTATGTGAGTGTCCAAAGTATGAACAACAGCCTGTCAACTTTTGGAAATAAATCAATGGGGGAAATTTTGTCAGAATCTTTTACATTTTCAGTCGTTCTGATTTTGATGTTCATGAGGGACTGTAATTTAATTAATAAAATATAAAAATAAGTAAATAATAATAGCACGAAAACCCTTATAGCATTTGTCGAATTTCAAAAAAAAAGCAAAATTTTAAAATATTACTGAACTTATATTCTGAATTTTAATATACCTTATTAGTGTGTATGTAAGGAAGCATGAGTAAATGTGTTTATTATATGTATGTGTTCCAGTATGAGAGTATGTGCCTATGTGCAGTTTTTAATTTCATTTTAATTCGTTCATCATCGTACTGAATGATCTATTGGGTCCTAGTGCTTGGCCTCAGGCCTAGGCTTGGTATTTTAATCTAATCCTTCGGTCCAGCCATATGAGAGCTGAAAGTCAGCTCAGTGGCCTGGTTAAACTACAGTACGTTAATAATAATAATAATAATAATAATAATAATAATAATAATAATAATAATAATAATAATAATGTATTCGCTAAAAGATTTCTGGAGGATGGATGATATTCTTCTTATTATCAGGACCTTGCTGTCTAGATAACTTTTGCTTTCCAGATTTCCGGAATTTTACTGTTTTAGTGGTTGTACCTACAACGCATAACCTTTCCATTTTTATTTTAATTTGAAAAGAAAATTCCAATTATGCTTTTCGTATTACTCAGACTTGTTATTTCATAACTGAGAATTTTATTTATGGTATAACGAAAATCGAATTTCATAGTGTCTTTGTTATGCGACCATTAGCGTTGATGAATACAGTTCTAAGATATGACTTCTTTTTTTAACCCTTACTTTTATTTTATTTCTTTGCCTAAGTTTTAGAAGTGGGTGACATTTTACATTTCCCCTGATAGAAATTTTATGCCAAGGCAACCACTTAAAAGCAAATCTTATTTCTTCAAGAGATAATCCCAATGTCTTTCATCAATGAAGTTAAACCAGGAGGAAAGGAAGAGACCAATAAGTAAGTCTTGTACGAAAAATTACGAGAATTCAGTTTGGATCATTCAGGAAAAATATGGCGAAGTATTCTTAATATGGTTTACAGTACAGAGTACACATCTTCCACAAAATTTGAATTGATAGTTTATATATTTCATTTTTAAGCTTGTTGAAATACTGCATTTTTCTTATCATATATAACGTTTGATAGTCAGTAATTACTGTCCTTCCGTACGATGCACTGCACTTAGCAAAACATGATATCTTATTTACTACTTTACCCGTAGGACAATTTTAGTTAATGATATGTAATCAGCTTTCAATACGTCGGTTGTAAAATACACAGAAAGGAAACTGATGCTGTTTCTTCTTTGAATTTTGAAAAACGAAGATTCTCTGGTTTCGATGAGTTTCCGTCTCTTATTTCTGTTGACATTCTTCTCGCTTTTTCGAATCTCTCTGTTGGACAGCTTTCCTCGGCGCTTATTTCCATTGTATTTCTGCCTCTATATTCTGCCGCTATTCTTTCCCAGTCAATCAAACAATAATATTTGTTTAGTTTTTCGAATTTTACGAAATCTGTTATCACTGTAAAGGAAACGCAGATGATTTCATTTGGTGTTTTGAAAAGAGTGAGGATCTGACCACGAACAGACATTAACTCCTCATTTTCCTTCAGTCCTTTTATAAATTAAAATTCCAGTTATCATTACCGCGTCCAGTCTCTCGCAATTGGTGGTTAGCCTTCGTTGTCATTCGAGGAAAGGAAAGAGATAAATCAAAGAGCAGTAGCTCCTGAAAACTGCATTTCTTACTTGTTTTTCTGTATTCGCGGAATGTCAGACAGTGGAAAGGAACAGACTTTTTTTTTCTTTCTTTCTTTTTTAGACACTTAGCTCCCCGATCGTTAGATGAAGTGGCAATTTGTCTCCTTCAGCAAGCGTGAGAGATATTTCATGTCTGGGGCTCAGGACCATATTTCTTACAGTTGGTGGAAGGGTAAACAGGTTCCTACACGAGATAACGATAAGGAATTAAATATCTAGTTTTTCTGAGGCTTTATGCATTGAAAAAAGAGCTAAAGAAAAACAGAATGTTAATACGAATAATAGTAAATGAAGGCTATTTAGATTTTAGGACAAATCACATGAAGCAGAAAAAAGAATAAAGGAGAAACATGTCTGATGAATTATTTTAAGAACGCCGGGTAACGATACTCTTCCCTAACCAAATAAAAACGGGATGTGCAAACCTTCGCAAATATGCATTGAGAAAAAGGAGTTCTAATTTGCTGCATGTTCGCTCCTCTCTCTCTCTCTCTCTCTCTCTCTCTCTCTCTCTCTCTCTCTCTCTCTCTCTCTCTCTCTAGGGAGGTCCCCGACATTCCAAAATCTACGGCCTCACCTTTTGCGATGCCACAGATGTAGATAAAGTCAACCCCTTTTCGAATGCAATTCTTAACCTTCTCGCTTCACGAAGCTCAACACAGTTTTCCTCTCATTAGAATGAAGCCTCTTATCTGCAACGACCCAAGGACACGCGACTTAAAGTCAGAAATGAATGCCTGAATACTCTAATGGATGAGGAACAAGAAATGCAGGGTTTTTTTCTCATCATATCTACCTTCCAAGTCAGTAATTAGCGATACTCCTTCAGAATGTACAAGGGATCTCTACATTTTCTAGACAAACGCAGCACGATATTTCAAACGTGTGGCCCACCACGTTTGATAGATAGATAGATAGACTTAGACATATATATCAAATAGAGACATACACACACATATATATATATTATATTTATATGTAAATATATATATATATATATATATATATATATATATATATATATATATATATATATGTGTGTGTGTGTGTGTGTGTGTGTGTGTACACATGTAGGCTATACAACGATATTACAAAAGCTGAATAACAGTTTAGGCATAAGCAGAACAAGTTAAAAGAAAGGGCAAGTATTTTTTGGAAAACAAGACAAGGTAGTAAGAAAAGAGAATTAAATGTAGACAGAGGCTTTCTAGCATAATGGGTCTTAGGTTGCAAGATTATAATGGCAAGCTGTTTGAAGATAATGCGGTCCAGAATATATAGGTGTTTTACATGTAAAAGGACAGAAGGGACGTAGATCTGGATGAAACAAGGGTAGAAGAGATTAATGCAGATTGCAGAATCCAATTAGAAGTGACCTTTGAGCATTTAAGGAAGGGAGTTAAGAAGCTGAAAAAGGTGCTGGTATACCAGGAGTTCTTGGGAATCCAACAAAAAGCTGCAGTATCATGATTAAACAACAGAGCTGCTTATCAGGGCTCCAAAGGAATGGGTGAAAGGAATAATTGTTCCATTGTTACAGATGAAAGGTGATAAAAGTGAGAAAAAGGGTTTTTTTCTCAGAAAGTATGGCAGGCAACAGATTGACATCGGCAACAGAGGAGACATCGGGGTGACCAATAGAGGATATTATAGAACGAAAATGAGGGTCTGCGAGAAGAAAGTGGAATAATCAATAGAGGGACTGACAGAAGAAGGGCATTGTAAGTTCAGGCAAAGAAAGGGGCGTAAGAATCAAGTGCTTAATACGAAACCTTTTTTTGAAGAATCTTGAGTTTTGGGAAAAATGATTGGACTAAATTGACAGATTTGTGAATGAAGTATCTCGCAATCAACTTGAAAGCGATGAGAAACTTTAACAGCGAAAGCAAAGCAAATGGGAGATCTTGCTGGCCTTTTGTAACCAGACGCAGAGTTTACAGAGACCAGGAAACATCATTGAGCACCCAGATGCAGCGAGACGTTGTTCCCTCTACGAAAAACAAATATGGTTCCTCAGCACGAGAAACAGACTCAAGGCTAACCTGACGTTCAGTTTTGTGTTGCTCTTTGACTTAATTAACTTGATCAGTTGCTGTTTAGCTGAAAATAAAACCAAGCCATAAAATTTCATGTCAAAATTAATAAAATCCAGGTCATGGAAACTATTTGAATATGTTGTTACTGCCGTTAAATTGTGTTCTTAAGGTAATGTTAATTTTTAATTGATTTTTATCTACATTTCCAATAAGCAGAGACGAGTTGAGAAAACTGAAAAATAATGAAGTCTAGATGACACAATATGCTGCCATCAGCTTTATAATATATATATATATATATATATATATATATATATATATATATATATATATATATATATATATATATATATATTATTTATTTCTTGGTTTAGAAACAATAACTGACGGCGACTTTCACTTATCAACTGTGATTCCCATTAAGTGTAAGTTATCCCCAAGGTATAGTGAAATGGATATTAAATGGTATTTATGACTCAATATTTGTGAATATCTTATATATAAAAGTGAATGTTTTTATGCATGTTTGTAGCTTTGTGCCCTATAGAAATTCGAACCGCTTGACCGATCTAGACCAAATTTGACCCAACTTCGATAACAGGGTAGGTTTCAAACCTGTACCCCCGCCCCCTTCGCCTTCCCCCTTCCCTCTGTAACGTGTGTGTTAAATAAACTCTACGGTTTAATGTACCTCATTTCATGTACTCGATACCATAGAAAACATATTATTGAAAATGCTTTTCTCTCCTGTGATTAATAATTCTGTCTGTGTTTAGGTTTAGTAGGGGTGTGTGTTTAGGTTTAGTTGAAATGTGTTTAATTTTAGCAGGGGGTGAGTTTAGGTTTAGCAGGGAGTGTGTTTAGGTTTAGTGGAAGGCGATGTTTAGGTTTAGTGGCGGGTGTGCGACTTCTTAGGTCAACAGAGGGACAACAGGATGTAAATGAAAAGTATTCCGACTTGTCCAGGCATCAAACCTGAGATTTTCAGCTGATGAGATGAGCAGCCTAACCTTTAGACTACAACTATATGTATACATATATATATATATATATATATATATATATATATATATATATATATATATATATATATGCAAATGGATGTTACAGACTAAATACACACACAAAACAAAGCCACTACAACACCTTCTAAAAACATAACAAACATCTCACACGTCTCGAACGCTCGCCATACCCGCGCAATAACTTCTCGCTGCTGGGAAGAAAGGGCGTTGGGTCTGGTATGATACATGAAACATACGTACCGGGGTCTAAGCGATGTCAGGCAGGGCAGCCGATCGAGACCACAGGTCTACCCCAAAGCCAAATCAAAAAGTCCTTCAAAAGAAGGCATCGTGCTTACCCCATACAAAAATGGGAATAAAAGCACGTTAAAAGAAAAAGAAAAAGAAGAAGATATATATATATATATATATATATATGCATGTATATATTCATATGCATATATACATATGTGTTTTTATTGTGCGTATGTGTGTGCAAGTGCAATTGTGAATAAGTTTTTGTATGTAATTATTTACATTATTTTGCGAAATGCATCTTTCTGAGCAGTGTGCAGTTTCTTCAAATAGCTTTCATTTGTTACCAGTAACTCGTCTAGGCGCATGCAAACTTCACACCAGCTTGACAACTCAAATTGACTTATATCTAACTTCATTAAAACCAATTTGCTATTGTACAATCAGAAACTTTGAATGGAAATACCCAAAATTCAAAACCTCAACTACAATCACGTTATGGGACTATGGCAGGAGGCGAGCACCAGCCCGTCTGGGCAACTGACTGCCGGTGTTCTATCCATAAAACATACGTAATGAGCTGTTCCGCAGCAAATCAAATTTGCATTTGATAAAAACTAAGTTGGGCTGACGTAAAAAAGTGCACCCACGGGTCCCCACACACGACGCTGCCATATTTATGAAGGGTCCCACGTGAATATAGTCTTTTTTGTTGCCTGTACGCCCTACAAGGAGTACGGCTATGGACTGCCATAAATCAGCTGTAAGTGCCGTTTAGTTGCGTTACAGCCCTTACACAAGTGTCAAACCTAGTATGTGGCCCTCCACTCTCGTTTTTCTTGCACGAGTCTTTTAACGAGGTCCTTTTCTTGGAAGAGCTGATTTTCGAGTCGTAAAAATGAGGATAATGGTCAGCGCGTCGTCTCTCATACAGCCGGGACTTTTTGTATTCAACACGCAGCGTAACGGTGATATCTTTTCACTGTTTCGGTTTCATAAAGCTTTAAAATCAGGCTCCCGAAGCGTGGGCGTGGCCAGAAAAAGGGGCACGCTTGCCACTGCCTCCCCTTCGGTTGGCAAAAATTATCCTGAGCAATCATGAGTTAATTTCGTTTCAATGTAATGACAATGCATACTTACATGTATGTTATTCTCACCTTTGAAGTTAATTTAAATGGCGTAAACCCATTTCTGAAGAAGACGTCGTTTAGAATTACTCTTACGATCAGTTTGTTAAAGGTGGAAATTATTCAGCAAAGGATTTAAGTATCAGGAGATAAACATCTTGTTAATTTAGAACGGTATTTTACCGCGGCCTACTGATCATCGGCCTATACACTCAATACATGTCTATTTATATGTGTTTTTATTTACGTATAGGGAAATGTACATAATTATTGTACGTATAAGAATTTATCATGACGAGTATGTTAAGCATACATACCAAGTTGGACATAGTTTAGATTACAACTAAAAACATTACATGTATTTTAACACAAGGGATGATTTTATTTATAGTTTGAAGTACACACCTTTTCTTGTGTATTACTGCCAAGACAGGGGAAGGGTTAGTTCGTGTCTTTCCCCTATCATTTGAGCTATGTTTTTTATAATTTTTTAGTATCAATGACAATGTTTTAAAAAAGAACTCAAATACTTTCCATATTGATGATTTAGGTCTTCTGTGGAAATAGTTGCTGGCGACAGTTTCTTATAAAAACTAAAGAATTGTTTTATCGCGCGTGTCTTGGAATAAATGAATGATAGTTCAGGGTAATGCTGATATCATCCAATTAATGACTATCGTTTACTGGGTATAATAAGTGCTTCTAAGCCCCCTAAGGCGGCAGAACTAGCATGAAAGCTTTTTGCACACATCTGTTAAGGCCAGAGACCCTGTGAGACTGGATACATAACCAGAAACAGTAAAGAAAGCCTAACTTGAATTTTTGCTTAATATTTGTTCAACTCCGGTCGACCAAATATAAAGACAGTTTTACTTTATGTTTTGTTTATTTCATTTGAGCTTTCTACGCGTACCGAGTTATTCCTCCCTGAGGAGGGTTTTCCAGGTATGGTTAATTGTGTTTGAGTATTCTTGTGGCTAACCTAGGAAGAAGAACTAATATTTCAGCAATAAAACGAAATGTTTAGCTATAATTTGAGAATAAAATCAATAAAACCAGAAAGGGTCGATTTTTAGAACAGAAAAATGCCGTTCAGCAGACATAAAATACTTTAATTTCCACGCAAGGTCCCACCACATACGGACCTTTTGTGACAGAATATAAAATTTAGGCCAAAGGCGCTGAAAGGGAAATTGAAAGTAAAAAGGTTCTATAGGCGTAACAGGGGGGAAAACCTCATGGTTGCACTATAAAACAACTGTTAGGAGATGGTGGAAAGTCAGATGGAAGAAAGAGAATTTTAACGGAGGTGTAGTAAAAGGAATAAAAGGGGTTGCTGGTGGGGGCCGAAGGTACGCTGCAAAGAACCTACTAAGTGACGCCTACAGGTGCGGATCTCTTTATCTTGCTTTCCTGGAACTAATGATCAGACGATACAGTGTACCGTAATCAGACGTAATAAATGCATTTGACGAGTGAGTCAAGCACCACGAGTGCTTTTGAAGGTTTTTGTTATTTCCTTACGTATTTGTGTATCATTGCTCTTCCAAGGATTTCTAAGCTGCCTCTTAATGGATATCGAAAAAACCTTTCATGTTTATCACAGGAGCTTCTAACACATCTCTTGTTTGTCTTTGAAGTATGTCTTAGGTACCTTCAATGGCTTCCGTGAGTGTCATAATCTCTACGGCTGGCAGGACAACAAAGGAAAACAAACATAAACTGAAGTGAGAAGTCGACTGAATTTCCTGGGCCTCCAGAGGCCAGAATCTCAAGTTAACAAAAGGCCTCATAAACTACAACATTTCAAAGAGAGGAATTTTGCGTTTGAAGGGAATTTACAACGATACTTTACTGAATGAGAATTCTCTTGTTGTACGAGCATCGTTTCAAACAAAAGTTGTTATCTCCAAGAATTTGAAATGTTTAGCTCTTTTGAAATGTGAACACACATTTGCAAATAGAAGTTATATTATGTGCGTGTATTGTGTATATGTGTGTGCATATGTGTCATACACTCATCTATAGTAATTACTTGACCTCTTCATTAGGTTTCTTTGCACTTTTTTGCAGGCCTCTGTCAATTGGTTTTTCACCCCGTGTTAGTCAGAATTTAATGTAAAATACTTCTTCCCTGACTGGATTTTGAGTATTTCAGCGAGCTAGCTTTGTTAAAGCAGCTGTCTTTATCACAGGCCATGACTTATTGCTAATTTTTATATTTTTATAAATTACTTATGGATTTAAGGCGTGACAGCATTTCAAAGACTACCAAGCTGAATGAATGTTTCCTGAAAATTATAGTCTAGATTTATCTTTCTTTATCGCATTTACTATCAACCAACTGCAATAATTCAGCACGACAGACTTCTCTGGGTCTTCCTTCCTTCAACCTTCACATCCAGGTATCTGCTCCCAATCGTATGGCTGATATGTATAGACGTGAAATGTTTACCACCATCACTTATCATTACATCAAAGAAGGGAAATCATTCATCCATGCCGAACTCGGCCGTGAAACTTGAGATCCTTCTGTCCTTGTCTTTCCTAACTGCAACCTCCTACATTTACCCTTGCTGCCTTCGGGGAGGAGTCCCACTCTTTTTACACCAGTCTTCCCTTCTTGTTTCCCTCAGACATAGGCTAGATAAGAACATTAGTTGGGCCGTTCCGTCTACATTAAAGAGAATGATCAATAAACAAGGAATGCGCGCGTTCACAATAATGATGTAACAAGTCTTACAAACGGCTGAGGTCTAAAATATTTTAAAGGCCATCGATTGTAGCTGCATTTTTCAGAAGTCCCAGAAATACTCAACCCCATTCCTTCCTTCTTATCAGACTAAATGTGGGTTTACTTACTACTAAAGAGAATGTCAAGTTGAACAGTACTATACATAAACAAACAACGCTATAGCCTTTACCTCCAGAGAAGAATCTTCCTCATGATATCTTGAATCGTACCACAACTAGTTCTGGTGGAGTCGATGAGAAACTTATCGTTTAGTCCTTCTATAATTCTAAATCATCACACGGCTTCTTTTCACCTTGACAACAAGCTCTAAACTTCAAAGTGAATTGTGCAAGCATATGGACGGTGTGGTAATGATAAGAATGAGTTCACGTTTAAAAAGAAAGAGTTCAAATTATAGGCCCAAGCAGACAGAACAGAAAAGTTTTCATTAGCATAGTAGGGGATAACGCTGTCCAAATGCACATACCTCCCTGCGAGAGCAGTAAGCAAATTCAGTTTAAAGGCGTTCAGCATTTTTTTTTCGGCTTTGGTGGTGAAAAAGAGTGACATTCAAAGACAACAAACCCATCCAAAAGTGATTTTCATTCTCCTCAACACTGCACAAAATCTTTGAGCAGAAGGAATTTGATGAAATGTTAGTTGCGAATGACGAAGTAAAAAAAAAAAACTGGAAACTAGTTTTCTGTTAAAACGAAATTAACTGTAGCGAAAAGATTCCCCCATGATAGGGAAGCATCAGATTTTACCTTGAATTCTTTTTGAAAACGCTCGAAGACCTGACTGACAAACAAGGTTTCAGATAGAGAGCAGCTTCACAGAGCTGGTCGTAATTTGTCAGCACCTCACGTAAGTTCAGAATGATATATCTCAGTATCTGACTGACAAACAAGGTTTCAGATAGAGAGCAGCTTCACAGAGCTGGTTGTAATTTGTCAGCACCTTACGTAAGTTCAAAATTATATATCTTATACTGAGATATATCATTTTGAACTTACGTGAGGTGCTGACAAATTACGACCAGCTCTGTGAAGCTGCTCTCTATCTGAAACCTTGTTTTGTTTGTCAGTCAGGTCTTCAAGCGTTTTCAAAAAGAATTCAAGGTAAAATCTGATGTTTTCCTATCATGGGGGAAATCTTTTCTGTCACTAAAACAATAAAATTATCGACGTATTTAATAACAGAATTCAAATGAAATCTTCGCAGTATTTGGAAAACCTGGCCTTTGTTCATTCTCAAGAGGTCAGTTATTTTAATAGAATTTAATACGACTGATAAACTGTTAGTACACGATATAAGGTAACAAACTTCATTAGTTATAGAACTTCAAACCTCATTTAATCGCTTGTTCAACAAGCTGCTGAAAAAGTTGAAGTTCTCGTTCCGTTGCTACTTGGGAATTCCTTTTTTTACCGTTATTTTGTAAAAAAAAAAAAAAAAAAAAAGTACATACTGGATTATCAACATCAATTTTTTTTAGTATAATAAATTTCCAAATGTCCTTACATTGTCCGTGTGTTTAGAATCACATAAAAACTCGTCATTTCACAGAAAGGATACGCCTTCAATATTTGCTCTAGAAAATTATTATTATTACGAGCCTATTCTTGCTGGAATAACTTTATTACCATCGTTACTAATTATTACGGATAATATTATGTCATAACCTGCACCTGCATTGCGTAAGAGGAGTCTTTCAGGAAATGAGAAATCTCTCTCTCTCTCTCTCTCTCTCTCTCTCTCTCTCTCTCTCTCTCTCTCTCAGCATTACGACGAGCCCTATTATGTTTCCGAGCAGATGACTACACCACAGAAATATAGCATTTTTCAAGGTGTACCTTTCGTTACATAACATCATCCCTTAACAGAAAAAAAAGTGGGCAGTCTTACAAGATACTGATTAGCGGGCCGTTGTCATATGAGACTTTTCACAAGGTTCGCAGATGAGACAACACGTTTTCAAAGGGTGACAGCCCTGATGGCCACGCTATGCCTGCTTCTCTGATACACAAGGAGTGCTCTTTGTCACCTTCTTCGTGATAGTCTAATGTTTCGAAACGATTACTCAGGCAGTAATTGAGGAAGTCAGGTAGTTTACTGACTTTGATTGATTTTTAATACTAGGAGTAATTGGTGTTATAATTCCAGTGGTAATGGATTCTAAAGTAGATTACTTATATGAACTATGGGTTCAGGAGAGGAGTTTTTATCCCCAGGAATTGCAACACCAGTCTGCATACGGTAAATGATTCACTTTCACTAACGTTTTATTCTCTCTCTCTCTCTCTCTCTCTCTCTCTCTCTCTTCAATGTGTGTGGGCAATGTTTTTGCCAAATGTAAGATATCTGTGAAATGTGACGCTCTCATTTATATGTTTTTCATCGTTTTATGACGTTTGTGTAGGCTAGTCTCCCTCTCTAACGATGAAATTTGTCAGCGTGAGGCTTGTCTTTGGATACGATGGAATAGACGAAAAACATAACCTGATTAAAGAACACTAGAAAACTAAACTGTCTACAAAGCAGAACATCGAGGTAAATGGATAAATAACATTATTTGCTCCTTGCTATTTCCCTCCTAAAATTTATCAAAATACCCTTGCTCTATTAACGATTCATAAAGTGCCTTGAAGCGCCGCAAAATCTTATAATCTAATTCAATACCTTCCAGCTAATTTCATCTAAATCTCCCGGGTTCGACTTAAAGGAGGTACATTGGAGGGAAATGAATTCCATTAATTCACATTATGAAATGGACTTACATACCTGACATAACATTTCTTAACTGGATACCTACTCCAGTAGAATTCATTTATTCATTACACATTCCGACTCACTGATCTCAATATTTTCTTGTTACAGAAGCTACCTTGCTAGCTTAGATCAGCGATGTTCGTCTTCTGATTATTTGTTTTAATTATTCATAGAGATGAATCAAAATAGCTTACCCTATCACCGTGTCCTTCCAGTAAAACCACGTTAAGTTTAACTAAGGGCCTTTTAAACGTGAGGTTCATCTCATATATGTATGAAAGTAATGAAGACCATTCTGTCACCAATTATGAAAGTAATGGTTTTTCACCCTTCAGTGATTCCTGTTGTTTTGAGACTGTTGAAGATCCAGGTCACGTTTCTCTACCCGTTTTTCATTGACCTCTTTCAGCAGAATAAAATTAAAATCAAATGGCTTCATCTGAATAGAAAAAAGGAGCGATACTTACGTAAGAGCATAATCTCCTTACTCGAAGAGGGCTCATTGGCAAACCGCTCATGCTGCTCTAACCTCATAGATACTAGTGGCCACTCTACTGTAATTATTGTCTTTTTCCCCCTCCTTTTTCTTCACGCAAATACGAAAGGAACAGAACCAGTAATACGCTACGAAAGCCATCTCTTTAGTATTCAGTTCGCTAATCCTCGCAATTACTTCCCGACTGAAACTAATCTAGATGCTACGGACTTAATAAGAAGGATGATCTTGAGACACTGTTAACGTTTGAACGAAATTAAGCCGTTCATTGTATCTTCATTCGTTTAGTAATATTTTGGACGTCACACTGCCCTAATTAAAACACCAAGGATCGAATTAGCAATATGCTAAATCATGTGCATCTCCTGTGATTTTTTTAGCTTAACACCATAAGGGAATATATATATATATATATATATATATATATATATATATATATATATATATATATATATATATACACACATTATGTATATATGCACGCATATAAACATGTACATATGCATGCATCCATACATATATATACAGTATATATATGCATATATATATATATATATATATATATATATATATGTATGTATGTATGTATATGTATATAGTATTTCTACAATGGTCCCGTCAATGAAGATTATCAGAATTATCTCACGTGAAAAAAAGACGGAGGCACAAATTGTAAAGGGTATTACACACCTTTATGAATATAACTTACAAAATGAAGCTAAAGGAGATCACAGCAAAAAATAAGTACAAGAAGCCAAACAATTCAATTATGCACAAAATATCCCAAAAGATCAAACATGCCTGAGGTGGAATATAAAAATCACCAATATATAAAAAATTTAACAGCTTCTTTTACTTTTTATCTTTAAAAATCATACAGTCCATTCATCGCTTCACATTAAAAAGACCATCGCTTAGTCCCCGGAGACTGGGGCATTCGACCTTTAAAATTCTAACAATTAGCAGAACGACGGTCATAAAAAGGTTGATTTCCTCCTATCCGATGATTATGGGCCAGTAGCGCATGTTCATTATGATGAGGGCATAGTAAAACTTCCCTTTTTGTTTGCATCACACCATGTTCACAAGGGCTTAGTCTGAAGTCGTTACTTTCACTATTCTGCGCCATTGTTCTTTTTTTTCTTATTTTGTAGTTTGTATGGGCGTCAGTTACTCTGTCACAATTGATGAACGCACGTTAATCTATTATATTTCGAAATTTAACGTCATTGTCTATAATAGCCGATCGAGACTACAAAGTCTACCCCAAAGCCAAATCAAATCCCTTCAAAAAGAAGGCATCACGCTTACCCCATACAAATGGGAAAAAAGCACGTTAACAGAAGAAGAAGAAGATCTATGATACATTCTATGTCATCTGCCACCAGGTCCTTGGGTGGGGGATTTCTTTTCTTTTGATGGAAGGGCGCCAGACCAAGTAAGGCATAAAGACGTAGAAATATTAGTTGGTATTTTTACGTCATCCGCTTTTAAAGATCTCATACATGTCTCTAACTATGACACAGGTATTTTTTGTAATTGGATCTTAACCCTTTCATCTAACCTTATAATTGGAAATGTGCCAAAACCGTCAACAGTTAGCCATCTATTAGGAGTCCGTGGGAACTGGACACGTTTCTTAAATGCATAGTGTGTCAGTTTTACATGTCAACCTCGTCTAAACACAATGAAAGAGATCTGTCATTTAAATACTTAGCTTTTTTCTTTACCTCAGCCTATTCATCTAAATTATCATCTACTTCACCTTCTTTGCCGATGTCCTAATTACTATACAGAAAACAAAGTTTACAGAGCTCATATCTCCATTTATAATCAAATCGACACCTCTGTACTTTGCGATTAGATTCCCGTAACTGGAATATCCTACTTCCCTTTTCTCGACTTGAGGGAGACTCGGCGAATACTAAAAATATATCACCATAGTGATTCTATGATGATGTCCAGTCCTTTATCGCTGTACTTCATTTTCTACATTTTAAATTTTTTCACTGTGATTCAAGGTTCTTACTTTCCAATTTTCAGTTTATCATTAGTGTTTACAAACAATAAGAATATTAACAACCCCATAAGCACTAATTCGAAATTTCGTCCATCCATCAGAATGAACTAAAGGATAGCCAGTTCCCTACAGCGCAGTTCAGAGCTAACTAAGGCCAATGAGCACCACATGTCTTTTGGTTTTATGGGCAAGGATGTCTGCTGGACATCCAAAGTTGAATCCGAGAAGATAGCGCACTTGGTGCCTTAACTTTAACCATAACTAGCTGCTAATGACGATACGGTGCCCATTCAGAACAGGATTACAGTTCCTGACTGCAGCATTTGCCTAAACAGGTGGTAGTCTACAACTACAAAGCAGGTTGTGCTCGTGACGCGAGCTCGGCCCCCAGATCCAGGTAGTGTTAGTTGAATCAACTGGGAGCAGTGCCCGTTAAAGCCAGAGACCCAACTCCCTTGAGTTATTAATATAACATACCCCAGTTACATAACCCACCACCGTGTCCCCCCCCCTCCTCCTAAGAAATATATCGCTACAGAAGGAAGTCTTAGAAAAAAATGCTGCAAAGCGAGGATTAATCAACACCAACCTTTGAAAAACACAAACATTACATATATAGTTGATAATAAACTGAGACACAATGCAAATAGAATTGGTACTGCATGAATTATTCTTTATTAATCAACACAAACTTTGCAACGTTTCTTTGCAGAGAAAAAATTTCTAATTACGCGGAAGTCGACGATATTCATGAAACGAAGTCCCCGATAGGCAAAAGATAAAGTTTATGGAAGGCTTTGAGTCCAAGGCCACATCAGCGAGAGATTATGCACATTATACGCTCTGTCAGGAAAACCAATAGTTCAAAAACAATATGGCAACAAGGGGCCCTTAGTATGGTAACGACCTTGGGCACACGCCTATCGTTACCTCGGTGCTGTTTAGTCTTTGCTTATACCCACAGTTTCATATAGCTGCTTTGAATCTCCCAAAATGGTTGATATATATAAATTTACCGGTGACGTTGTTACGGCAGAATTTCATGTTTATTTCTAGAAAGATCTTATTTTCTCAATGTTATAGATCATCAGATTCTGAGAATAAATTATTTGAATTGTCTTGGTGTTATGATACTTGGAAAATTTCAGCCTCATATTGTCTAACTGTGTCAAAACCGGCTATAAGTAAATACAGCTATTATAGATTCGCAATTTTGGCGTTTAATTTTAAAATAATTTTAGACTGGGCGGCGAGTAAGGAAAGATTTTAGTCTATGGTGTAATTCGTTTTCTTAATTAACGTAAAATCTCATTTTCTTTTACTAAAGGAACAGTAACTCAAAATGAAACTAGTCTTTACACTTTTTCTTTCTTTTCTTGCTTTTCAAAGCGTGTATTTCTATCAACAATGAATCCATGAAAAATAAAATGTTATTGAACAAATTATTCAGTCCTCCAAGTATCAGAATTATCGTCGTATTACTGGAATTTGGTCGGCTGCCTTTCAAATAATGATAGTGCAAGTTTTAGGCCTAGGTTAATCGGGAAAAATAGAAGACGACAGTAAAAAAATTAATTTGTATGGACATCCACATTCAATTTCCAGTCGATTTGTAAAGGGTTTTCAGCTTTGTGTACAGAATTAGCGATGCCCCGTTAACAAAACCTTTATCAAACATAGCGAACCCAAGAATGCAAGCTAACACTGTGAAACTAGCTAACATCTCTAGCAAACAAGCACACACACACACACACACACACACACACCCCAACGCACATCATAATTAACACATGTATTATATATTTTATATATATATATATATATATATATATATATATATATATATATATATATATATATTGATGCTAGAACTGGAGGATAGATGAAAGGGAAACATTTTTCATGATGAGCTGAATAGTGGCAGAATCATTAGAACAGATAGGTCTTCACATCCAGGATGTGCGGGAATACATGCACGACAGAGGTGGATGAGACAATAAAGGTTAGCAGTCACTTTTCTTATGCAAAGACCTATGGTACCAATAACGAAGGTCCCTCATCACTTTGTAAAGGAGAGGTGGGGAAGCAGCCCAACGAAGAAAATGACATAAAAAACTGGAAGGTCTTCCAGTTTTTTATAACATTTAGCAATCTCAGTAAGCAAGCCCTTAAGACAACTAAGAATTAAGCTAACCCAAGCCCATTGTTATAAATATCAATGTCAAAATAAGATCCAGAATTTTGGGTAAATATATAATCTGATACCGAGGAATATGTTAGTTGTTGCGTTATTTTGGGCCATTTTATAAAAAACACAAAATTTGAGGGCCTAGTAATCCCATAATATCTAGTATAGATGAAGGAAAGCCACGCTCTACGCTATAGGCCTACATTGCATTCTTCATTATAAGTTCACAGTAATCGCGAGTGGTCATGTGACGTGTTCTACACTGTTTTCCTGATTTTCAATATGGGGCAATCGTTAGCTATTCAATTTAAAAGATACATTATGTCGATTATCATTATATAGTTCACTTATCGCTATAATTTGGATGTTATTATATCCATTCTGACGTCTGACGTAGTACTGATTTGACTGTCACTGTAATATACGTCAATGAAACTGTAGAATGCATGAAGGAGAGTTCAAAATGCATAGCAGGGGTGTTCAAAACGAAATTTAAGTGTTTCTATTGTGCGCATTAACAAGAACCACGTATTTTCAATTACCATGATGACATTAACCATGTTTTGTTGTCGTATTCTTGAGGTAAGCTGTACTGCGTTCGAAAAGGATGATAATAGAGATAAGGCATTTGAATTCTGATCACCTTACCAGACATTTTACATAATTCTAATTAGCCACAATGATCTCCCAACTTCTCGGCTTCCTCCACTTTTTTATGCCTATATCCGAGTAGGAAACAGACGAAGAAGCTTTTTATCTTCGCAGAACTCGAACCATTAGACAGAACTGATGTTCCAGCGAGAACGCGTTTACCCTCTGCTATGAATACAAACAAGTCTAGTTTAGCTCATGCATGCATATATCGGTTGAAGGTGAAAGCTTTCCCATTTTATTGTTACTTTTTACCAGATGTATATGCATTTGTAGTAGCCACAATGGCCTCTTAACTTCTCGATTTCTTCAGACTTTTTGGATAGATTTATTTCTAAAAGGCTTTGAGTTTGAAAAATCAAATGACGAACCTTGAAAAAAGCCTCAAATTCCGGTGGAAAGATTCAAATTCGGGTACGATGGGGTCATGGTAAGATAATGGTTAAGTAGACTTACGCACTATTCATTTTATAGAGGGTAAAATATAACGAGATTTTATCAGTATACTAAAGCTATGTAATTTGGTATGCTGCCACCAGTGTGGCGCTGCTGGAGCCACGGGGAGTTTTGCCAACAAATACCCGGGACAGTGAATAGGTGCTTAGTGTGTGCTGCGATTTTTTCGTTCATTGTCTTCATAATGGAATATTGTGTAGCTTATAATTGCAGAATCGGGTACAGGAATTCTTCAAGAGAAAATGGAATAACATTTCACAGGTAAGCCAAAGCATACTGAATTTTATTTACCCATAATTTTGTGCTAGTCAGTGAAATATCTTAAGCAATAGACTCCCTTTCTCTGTTAACTTATATTTTCAGCTTATTATTGTGAAATATAAATGTAGTGGCGGGCTCGGTTTTCAAATCAGAACATAATTAATCTTTTATATGCCACAGAATATAAGTAAAAAAGATCTGGTTCGTTATTAAAAATGCTTGATAGTAAGTAGGTCTACATCTTTTCAACATGTTACTGTGATGCATGAGGAACCTGTGTTTTGTCAGTCAATGAGAATTCTTTGCAGTAGGTAGGCCTGTAGGATACTGTCTATGCTATCAGTTTTTCAGCTTTAGACATGTAAAGAGAGCCATAGGGTTGTTTAACAAAAAAGCATTTTATCAAACGGTTTCTCAACGAAACTCAGAAACGTCGCACTCGGTGAGGGTATTTTAGGACGACATTAACAAACTAAAGAAAACTTCTTATTCAGTTCAGCGTCAGAGTAGTTGTATTTGCTGTAGGTATGACGAATTGTGTTTTAATTTATGTTTTCATCGAACAATGTGTCTCATAGATTCGTAATAGCGAAAAAGTGAAATTTGGTAGCTAGGCCACACTTGTGCGATCAAACTACTCACTCCGTAAAATGCCATCTTATTTAAACGGTGCTCTAAATACGACGTAATTTCGAATATATCAAAATAGTTTCTCTATGGTAAAAGGTATGCCATTATCATGAAGGGAAAAATAATATCATTTAAGAATGGCAACAACTAGGAAAAGAATCTTGGCCAGGCAAACGCTAGATCTCTACCTATTGATTCGTCGGGTATTTTTATTGTTTTGTCTTTCTTTTAAGTATAATTATATTCCAAATAAAACATTATGAACTATCAGCATTCTGCATGCATGTTTAGCTGCTTGGGTATTTCTGGGAGCTTTGTTTAGCGAAGATTTGGAAACACATTCAGCAAAGTCTATTTCCAGCCAAGCGCCGCTCGGCGCATTGTAAACAAAACGACGATGCGGAGAGGCTTAGCTAAGTAATTTCTTTGAACAGTACTTGTTAAATAAAGACTGCCATAAAAAGGTATTCCTTATTTAACAATTCTCCCAAGTATCGTTCCGAACCCTTTTAGAGCAGCAAGAAATTACTTAGTTTATCTTCATAATGAAATTGTATTTGACTTTTCAGTATGTAAGATATATATGCAGATTAACACGGAACACATTTTTCTGATAAAAATTGTATTCTGCTTTCCAATATTTTAAATACATGCAGACTTTCTAAAGTCCTAACTTCTACTACAATAGACCTCAGAACGATAACATTTCTAAATATATTATATAGTAATGACTAATTCGCCAGTATTAACATTCTTATAGTAGTTAAACGCGAGGGGGCGGTGGAAGCAATGTGCTGCCTTTTTTTTTTTTTATAGCAACATGTGCTAGACTAGGTGTTTCAGTATGGACGCCCGAAGTCACGCGCTTTGCGGGAAATCGCCACTCCATCTTACAGACCAAGGTTTAGAGTCTCTATGTATGTATGAGCAGAAGTTAGAGTTTCTTGAAGAAACTGAAAAACTAATAGAGCGCACTGACTATTACAAATGCACACATAGATTTATAATGTGTGTGTATATATATGCATGTATATATATATTATATTATATATATATATATATATATATATACATATATATATATACATAATTATATATTTTATATATATATATATATATATATAGAGAGAGAGAGAGAGAGAGAGAGAGAGAGAGAGAGAGAGAGAGAGAGAGAGAGAGAGGTATATTTAAAGGTATAGATATATAAATTGATAGATGGACAGATAGATAGAGCGGTGTGTGTGTGTGTGTGTGTGTGCGTATGCTTGTAAATTATCATAACTTTCCAGCCATCGAGGCAATTCCGTTGCTTACCGGAAATCGACATCTAAATCCCGGTTCCATTAAAAGCACCTGACAGCAAACTGTTATCGGTATTATTGAAACTTACCATATTCTCATATCGGAAAGTATACACTACACAGTTGTATGTGTGTGAATATGATGTTCGTATCAAGAAAAGGAAAATCCTTAGCTTTGCTTTTAGCATAGTGAGACTCGACTACGTGCCATATATAACACTTTTTTGACAGTACAGAAAAATATATATATATATATATATATATATATATATATATATATATATATATATATATATATATATATATATATTTATTTATTTATGTATTATATATATATATATATATATATATATATATATATATATATATATATATATATATATATATTTATGTATTTATATATATACAGTATATATATATATATATATATACACACACATTTACTGAGCCCTGGCCTTCTGCTCGCCAGTTCATCCAGCTAAAAATGGTTCTTAGAGTCTGCTGTGATCAAGAAAAAGGGCTAACTAGCAATCTCACCTATGAAGATTTGTTGACGCCACCTTCTGAAAGAGGAATTTTATATAAACAATGTATGAATATACATATATATATGTGTGTGTGTATGATATACATTTATATATGTTCCCAATGGGGATTAAAATCGAATCTGGTTTAGAAACAACAGACATCGGCTCTGACCACTCGTCATGGAGAATTTAATGTTAAACGATATTTGTATATATAAAAAGCAGTGACGCGTATATTCAGTAGGTGAATAATATATATATATATATATATATATATATATATATATATATATATATATATATATATATATATATATATATATATATACATACATATATATATATATGTATATGTATATATATAATATATATTTATATATACATACATACACATATATGTATATATGTGTGTGTATTTGTTAATATATATATATATATATATATATATATATATATATATATATATATATATATATATATATATATATATATATATATATACTGTATATATATAATTGTTGTATTTTGGTTTTACATTTTCAGTGAAAGTGCATGAGGCAGAGATATGAATATTGACATTTTTAGCTCTATTTCACCAATTTTTACATTTAAGCTCGAAAAGAAAGCCATTTCTTTACTGAACCTTTATTGCATTCCATTTCGGTGTTGGACTGTATTTTCGAAAACACGCTGTTTTAAGATGTATATTGAGCTGATATCTATTAGTTGCAACAGCGTGACTGATAGCAATCGTAGCTGACCGTGTCAACGCTGTTGACGTTTTGTAGTGTAGCAACTAACGGGCGGTCGCAAGCGCATTACCCGAGCTACATGAGCGCAGACCAATTCAGTCCGTTACTAGCCGTTGGACCGAGAGGGAATGTCGCTATCGGCTTCGTGAAACAATCGATGGATCTTAGTGCAACCGCGATGGCTTTATATTTGACGAGTTATAGAAGAGCTGTTGTGCAATGACTTGGCAGTCTCTTGGAAGAAGAGCGCTGTAAGTTTACATGGTTTTGAGTGGGTAAGTTTTGCCTTTTCTTCCTTCTCCTCTGATTTTCCGATCGAGTTAATTTCGTAATTACCTCTCCGTCGCCGGTATCTAATACTTTTAATTGTTGTACACATAAAAATTCGCAAAATTCGTCACAATTATTTTGTATGATCAAGAATGAAGGATCTGATAAGATTTTCACATCTGAGATGGTTTTTGTTGGTTCGACTAAACCAGTTGAAAACTTATTAGTTTCTTTTCTCGGTAACGACTTTTTAATGGTGATGAAATCAAGATGGTCATGGTTTAGCAAATCAAGCGCTGTCACTGTCAAACAACTGAAGATAAGCCTGAAGCTTAGAAAACAGTGGGCTAAACCGTTCAGGAAACACAGAGGAAAGACGGAGAGTTCAAAGCGTGACGAAATCAACACCCCGAGGAAGTGGTAGCTAAACAAGAAGCTTCAAAGAACAGTACCCTTAGAAGTTTTAGATAACAAGTCTCGGAGTTGTGAATTAACGACAAGGTTTAAATGAACCAAACTTGGAGGGAGAAAGCGGCTACTGTTAGAAGTTAAAACCTTTTTTCCAAATATATTGATACGGTTTTAGTATGTGAAAGATGGGAATGGTCTGCTTCTCTCAAAATTACAATGAAGTAAATGTTAACAGGCTTTAGGCATAAATTCCATTGACCATGGACATTGTTAATACTTAGTCTTAACGGGCAAAACACTACTGGGTTACACTGATACACGTTAAAAGACTTATTCTTAGTATACTATCCCATTTACCGTTTACAACTCATACCATTCTTTACCTTAAACTAAATCGATCCGAATATTACAAAAGTTTAATGATGAGTATAAATATGAGAAATATGCTATATCCTAACGCCAATAATTTTCAACTCAATATGGATAAGTACTCGATACACCACAACATATCACACAACCATAAACAACACAAATTGCAATTTACGAAGGCGTTGTTCGGTTGACAATACTTCTAAACCAGTCAAAATGGCAATGACCAAAAGTACTTATAATTAAGAATAGCAAGAAAGCAAAATATGGCTGAAATACATTGATATGGAAAAATGATAAAACTCACCACCAGGAGGTTGCTATTTTTAGTTGGTAAGTCCAGAAGCGCTTGTCACTAACAAATCCAGGAGGCTCACTTATGCTTATTCTCGTTTTACATGCTTCCGGAGTAAACCAAACATAAACAAAATAAGGACGGTAGACATTTCACCAAAGCTCCGGGTACAACACTGCCCTCTATTAGCCTGATGCCAAAATACGAAAGTTTATTTATAAAAATACCCAATATTATAATAGAGCGTAACAACAGCAAGAAAAACAGTGTTGTTCTGGACGTCTCCGGATGTGAGGTCTATACATCATCTAATGACAAATAAGTCTTGCATAATTCTGAAGCAGCTGCTCAGAGAAGAACACGACGAGCCTGAAAATCACATCCATCTATTTTTTCTTAAAGTGACTCGCTCATGATGCAGTTCTTTCAAAATATGTTGCTGTTTACTTACAAGTTCGAGTTCTTCGTTGGAAGGATGGGTAGAGCTGTCGCCTAGCACGCTGTTGGCCCAGCGTTCGACTCTCCTACGGGCTAATGAAGAAGTAGAGGAATTTATTTCTGGTGATAGAAATTCATTTCTCGTCATAATGTGGCTCGGATCCCACAATAAGCTGTAGGTCCCGTTGCTAGGTAACCAGTTGGTTCTTAGCCACGTAAAATAAATCTAATCCTTTGGGCCAACCCTAGGAGAGCTGTTAATCAGTTCAGTGGTCTGGTTAAACTAAGATATACTTAACTTAACTTACAAGCTCTTAATGCAGATGGATCTGAAGAATTCATCTTATGAATCGTTAAACATCATAAGCGCTAAAGCAAACCCAGTTGCATCTACGAAGAATAATGCTTAAGGTCAGAATCAAAGGAATCAGCCAAGATGTAGTCAGGTCGAGAATCAACTTCCACAAAATTTGCAGCAAGAGAGGGATGATCCATGAAGTGGGTAACCATTTATATATGTCTGGAAAGGTCAGCTAGGAATCTGGGTATCACTGCTCGAGAGGAAGAAGGTAAGGGAGGCATTTGACTCCAAAGGTCACAACTGCTTTTGACACTGTCATCAACCACAGGAATAGAATAGTCAAATAATTAGCTCTGAATTAGTTTACAGGGAGACTTTAAAGTTTGCTTTGGGGGAATCGCGTTAGTCGTCAAGAACAAAGACAAAAAAGGCCATGAAATTCGTGTGAAAAATTAGATAGACGACCAGCAGATCTTACTTTACGGAATCTATAATTATTAATAACCAAAAAGGAGGCTGTAACATTCCAAGTGTTTTAGAAGGTGAGCAACGTCTGATGTCTCAGAAACCTTAGCTGTTATAAATGTAAGATCAGCAGGACAATAGTGAGACTATCTGTGAAAACAGAATAAGAAATATATAGTAAATACCAGTGTTTAGAATGAGGTCAAATAAAAGCAGATCATGGAGGCACATTCGCCCGCAAACTCCCTGAGAAATCGGAGTGTGAAGCCATCAGGTCAGCAAGTAATTTTCATCTTTGAAGTAAATTAAGTGCCCTGCGCACTCCAGATAGAAATGATAGGAGGCATATGGTGCTGGTCCTAAATGCGTCGCTGATTTCATCAAATAAGAGTAGATATTGGCAGGTCAAAAAGAGAAGACTGTACTGACGTTATATAGTGTGACTAACTATCTTGAAAGGTGAATGAGACAGGATTAGGTCACCCTTTTATGCTTCCTTAGGGTTAAATCATTTCCCCTCGACTGATTACATTCCTTTATCCTGACTTTTGATCTTTATAAGGTACAGTGTAATGGAAGTCGTAGAAAACGTGACAAACTGTGTTGCAGAAAATACAAGATTAAAATGAAATGCTTACTGTAAGAGCATTAAAATAATTTTACCATACTTAACACATTCTTTCCCGATAAAAGAGGAATGCATTTATTTTACCCTTTTACTCATTACACCACCTTTATCACTTTGGACAGAACTTCCTTGAGAATCTATTTTCTGGATTCTCATTTAACGAGAATGCTCATAACTAAGGTATGTGACGTTTTACAGTTAACTAACATTAACGTCAACCTACACTTAAATTTGCAGTCCCCATTTCTCGTTACTGTTGCACGAGCACTGAACCACTGCTCATGCAGGAGAACAACAGTTTATTGTACCTTTTTGGTCTAATTGCTTCAAAAAAAAAAAAAAAAACTTCCGGATCTGGATTTGAACCAGCTGTGAAACTTGAAACCAGAATTCTCATTCACGACCAACCTTCCGAAAAGATTTCATAAAAGTATGTCTACATCCACACTGGACTGGGTTGGCAACCAAAATTGAATTGCACCATTCTCCCGTTGTTCGCAATCTTTTCTGAAGGTCCTTCGGTTGCTTCTTGTGAACATTTGGACAAACAGAAAAGCTTGAACGAAAGCTGAAGATGAGGACGATGATGATGGCGGGAAAAAAATGAATTATGTAACAATTATGAGCCAGTGTAACAATATCATTCTAGTTTTTAGCTTCTGTATAAAACATACAGTTTACTGAGCAGTGTTTTTAGAGAGAGAATAATAATTGGATGACATTAAGAAAAAGTTCTATAATAGTGCAAATCGTAACGTCTGCATATAAAGAAGAAAATACAAGAGGTGATAAATTCCTCAGCTGGATTTCTACTCAGAGCCCTACATCACTGGCAGCCTTCAAGCTCCTAGTTACCTTAGCTGAAAATCGCTCTCGGTGTCTTTGGGTAAATAAATGAAGGATAAAGCAGCAACGCCTATTACGGCTTGCCCAGTAGCAAGAGCCCGTGCTAGCATAAGGCTGGCTTAAACTAAAACAATAACAGCAACGGCATTATGGTCACGACGTTTTTTCTCCTTTTCGTTAAAAAATATCGTTTATTCTTCATGAGTCTTGAAACACTAAGTTTTACAAAGGTGTATATAAGTTTAGACAGTCTCCCTGAAACTGTTTCATGTGGTTCTAAAAATAAATCCGTCTTAAGGCAGTCTTCCAGATATTTCTCAACAATCGGTGAAATAACTAACTTCAAATTTGGTTTTGGTATTGATTGTGGGAGAAATGTCAAGTAGGGACGCATGATTTATATGGCTATTTACCTTGGATAAAGAACAAAAAGATAAGCTGTTAACTGACACATTTTATGAAAGTATTTTTAAACCCTAATGGCTATTTAATCAGAATATAAAAATCTATAGATCAACGAAAATGCCAGCAATTAGTCTTTCCTACGTTGGAGCTTAGATTAAAGTTAATAACCAGAAATCCTTTTGCAAATAAATTAGATTTTCAGGGGATGAATACAAAGTTTTAAGCTCAAGTGACTGTATTTCTGATCGTTCGTGTTTGTTGAAGAAGCGTGCAGATATTTCAAGCCATTTGGTAATTTGTTAGAAGAAAATGACCAGCTGTCATTCGCTTTCAGCTTCATTCGAAACGTTAAAGGTCTTCTAAATGTCGTTCAGAGTGACAGAACGAGATATAAAAAATAATCTTATAAGCCTAAAAGCTTTTGATATCAGTTCACATTAACTAATTTTATGCAAGGCCATGTGACTTAGGCACTGGAATTAAGGTAACTTATTGATTTTAATATTCTATGCATTTTAGCTCTTTAACCGTGATAAATTTATGCTATCATCACGAATTGATAGTTAGCTTCATTACAACTCAATGGTAACCCTCTTTACAACTCAGTAGTAACTCTCATTACAACTTAATAGTAACCCTCTTTGCAACTCAGTAGTAACTCTGATTACAATTTAATAGTAACCCTCTTTGCAACTCAGTAGTAACTCTCATTACAACTTAATAGTAACCCTCTTTACAACTCAGTAGTAACTCTCATTACAACTTAATAGTATCCCTCTTTGCAACTCAGTAGTAACTCTCATTACAACTTAATAGTAACCCTCTTTTTCAGTAGTAACTCTCATTACAACTTAATAGTATCCCTCTTTGCAACTCAGTAGTAACTCTCATTACAACTTAAGAGTAACCCTTTTTGCAACTCTCATTACAACTTAATAGTAACCCTCTTTACAACTTAGCAGTAACTCTCATTACAACTTAATAGTAACCATCTTTGCAACTCAGTAGTAACTCTCATTACAGCTTAATAGTAACCATCTTTGCAACTCAGTAGTAACTCTCATTACAACTTAATAGTAACCATCTTTGCAACTCAGTAGTAACTCTCATTACAGCTTAATAGTAACCATCTTTGCAACTCAGTAGTAACTCTCATTACAACTTAATAGTAACCCGCTTTGCAACCTTAATAGTAACCATCCCGGTGAGGTTTCCTGGTTACCGGGACTCCCTACCCTACCCAAGTCTTCTCCCTGTTGTGCTATGTTGCATAAAATCGAATTTTCAGGGTCAACATCACTGTCAGTGTTAAGGTCAAAAATAGCAGTGGCACCGGAATAATGCGATGAAACAAGATAGATTGGTAAGTTAAAGCTCATATTACAGAAGATCCTCCAAAACACTTTTTTTTCTGTTACTGCTTAAATAACTCTGAAGTTCATGATTTCCAAAAAAACATTTGCCAAGATTGAACATATGTGTCTTGTTGTTGAATAAGGCAAGCATCTCGTAGTTCAGTTTGGAAAAGTCTTTGATTATATTTATCATCGAAGTTCCTCCATGATAAAAACTGTAAATTAAAATCGTTTGACAATTGCCAATAAGTTTTCGACCCTTAGGCTCTCAAATCAGAATTCTAGGTCACTTATATTCGACAATTCAAGAACTTTGGAGAACTCTGGTTTCAAAATAGTCTTAAAATTTTTGAAATCGCCAATTCTTCTCTTAATAATGTACTTCACATTTCAGTGCCTTAGTTTTTAATTAAATGCCAAAACATCTTAGAAGATGGAGAATTTATTTGGATATCTATTACTAAACCCAAGATTTTTTATGACTTTTTAAACTTTATAACTTCATCAGAAATTTTCACCTAAAGAAAAATTAAGTTTAATGGGAATAACGTCAAAGGAAGGAATGCGCGAAATACCTGAGATTTTTTTTACACTGGCTAATTTTCCTTCAGCAGCTAATAGTTATTTAATGGTTGATGTAATGAATGCCAAGATTGAGGGTTCTAGACGGTATACGAAAAATCTAGATTATTTTTTTCTTTTAGCTCATTCTTTTTTAGTTCACTTATGTTTCTTTTGGATAGTCGAAATTCCACTTGATCAATGGCAACTGTTATCAGTTTGGATGGCTGTTCTGTAAAGAATATTCATTTATCAAGGTTTGCTCGTGTCCATATTTATTTTGTTAGACAATAGCTATTCAGTTGCCTTGTTGTTCATAGTTGACGTTCATGGTTGTTGGAGAAATGTTATTGCATGAATTACGATTTCCTTTTCTGTTATTTCAAATATGATATTCCATCCAAGAGTCATCTTCATGTCAATAATGAATTACGATTTCCTTTTCTCGGTTATTTCATAAATTATATTCCATCCATGAATTATCTTCATGTTAATAATGAAATATATTGATTAACTGAGATGTTTATATGTCAAGGGCTCAACCACACCCGAAATATTGGATAGAACTTATAGATCCAGTGAAGTGAGGGTTACAAGAATTGGCTCCATATTCGCTAGAGGAAATACGTCCAGCCGAACATAACATTGTAACTCTCTTCCGCAGTAGTCAAACATTCAGTCCAGCAGCAATTGCCTGTTCGCTGCTTCTTGCTAGACTCCTAGTCTGATATTAGCTTAGTTCATTGCTGAAAACAGAGAAGGAATACGTATGTATGTGGAACACGCGTGAAAGTAAAGAAAGCATAAATACTTGAAACCCGTTTAATTCCAGTGTTTGTAAATATATAAACGTATGGATTATAGTGATTCTCAACCGATGTGCCGTGGCACACTGGTGTGCCACGAGATTATTTCAAGTGCGCCGCGAAACCTTGTCACGGCACACTGGAAAATACCCACCGGATTAAAACCCTTGGGGGTCATTCTCTAAGAAAGATTAATGTGGCTTTTTCCTGTGACTTTTTTTTGTGACTTTCCTACCTGTGACTTTTTTAACTCGACTCAGTCATACTGCCCGCTTGCAAAAAGAGTTAAATTCATGTTTGGTGAAAAGGCTGAAAAAGAAATGAACAAAATCCCATTATAAAATGATATAATACAAAGGAGGATTTTACATTTATCTCAAAATACTGAAAAAAATGGTCAGAAAAAACTGAAGGATTCTATTGTTGCATTAACCGTTGATGAGTCCACTGATATCAGCAACAGTTTATAGTCACTCGCTTGCATTGTTCGTTTTGTTGATGGCGGTAAAATAATCAGTCAGTTTTTGTGTTGCAAAGGATTGTCAGCAACTACTAGAGGTCAAGATATTTCTGATGTGATCACCAGCTACCTGAAAGAAATGAATTGAACTTGGAAGTCTTGTGTCGGCATTTGCACTGACAGCCATTGCTTTTTACATAGAGAAGTTCTCGTTTCAAAAATATCGCAAGAAGATTTAAAACAAGTGTTACACCAGGTACTTGAAATAGTTAATTATATATCCCAGCATAGCAGATTACTAATGCATGCCGAAGTTCGATGGCTGTCGGAAGGTCAAGTGTTAATTCGTGTTCACGAATTACACAAGGAGTGAATAGCATTTTTTGACCGAGAAAAGCAGGGAAAATTCTGTGGATATCTTCGTTACGAATTTTGGCTGTCTAAACTGGAATATTTAACGGAAATATTTACTCATTTAAAACAATACAAACAGTAGCATGCAGGGTAGAAACGAAAATATTCTCACTTCAACAGATAAGTTGGTTACCTTAAAGAAATGATCCCTATCGTTGTCACCCATCTGACAGCGCTCGATGAAAACATCGACCATTATTTCCATCACTGAGCACAGAAAAGTCTGATTGGATTCGAAATCCCACATAAATGTTCCTTCTAATATTGGACTGTGAAGAAGAAGAACTGGCCACCATTTCTAGTGATCGAGGGCTTAGAATAAAACATTCGACAGTACCCATTGATGCATTTTGAACTTCTATACAAGAGGAATGTCCCACATTAGCTAAAAAAGCTTTACCACTTCTGTTACAATTCTTTATCTATGTGAACAAGGCTTCTCAACCCTAAATAACATCAAAACTATGAAGTGAGAGAGACTACGCTCAACTGAAGAAGAAAAATCGGTCTGCTTATTGCACATTCCACCAGATACTGGAGAAGTCGCAAAAAAACCAGGCACAGGTTTCACACTATTAGGCTGTACAATTGACTAAATACTTTAGGAATACTGGAATAAGTAAGTTCATAATAATGCGTGTTTTTGTTTTTTTAAGTCTGTGGTTCCATCTCGTAATATCTGAATGTGTATCCTTTTAAATTTTGCCAAATGTGCCTTGATATTCTTATGAGGTCTCAGGTGTGCCGTTGGTAAAAACGGGTTGAGAAACACTGGATTATAGTAATGAGATTGCTATAGAAAAACTGCTAAATTTTAAATATACATGTCAAAATTTGAAAAACAATAAAATGAATATTTAAAAATCACTTTCTACATCATTCAAAAGAAAATGCGAGGAATTATAGATAGTGCACTAACATATAAAGAATGGATGAAGGAAGCGCTGAAAAATGCAGAGGGTAGACGCAGTTGTCGATAGCCATAATTTTCTTATTAAATAAAATTCTTAAATAATTAATTTTAAATAGCAAGAAACATTCGATAACTCGATTTTTTTCCATAATCAGTCTTTTCAAGCTTAGCGCCAATTCATTTTTGAGATATTCGTATAGACTCAATAAACACTTTTGCAAGAACATACAGCTTATTTTTTATTAGATATAGATTTTACAATTCTCTTAGTACTAAATACTTTTATGCATTTCAGTCTTTATAAATTCAGTGTAACCTATTTCAGAACCTCAGCATTCCCAGTTATTCAAGATTCGTAACAAAAACTTCAAAAAATATTGATATCAAGTTGTGAGAAGGGATCAAAGCTTATCTTTCATTATGAAAGGTTGGTCTTAGGACTGGCTTTCAAGTCAGTACAGAGGGGTTCACCGGAAGTAACTGGTTGAGAATTCTTGGATTTGGCTGATGTCGATAACGTTGTTCTTTAGTTAATGAGAGGGACTAGTTAACCAAAGTGCAATCTTTTATTCGAATCTGCGTTAAGCATGACCTTGCTACAACTGGTTTATGTCACAATGATAAGACAAAGCGTAAGTTTAGGTTTTTCATTATCTAGAGATCAGCTCCAGGAAAAACTGGGATTGTTTCAGGTGCAGAATGTAACGGCAATAAGGACGCTTTAACCACTAAGCTGGTAGCAGAAAGCCACACGGAGTCTAAACCTGATCGCAGAAAGGCATAAGGAGTCGTTATTTAAGCACTAGATTTGATATAAACGAAGCTTGAAATTTCAAGTTAAGTACGTTGCCCAAGCCTTGAAGCGGCTTGTTTCAATGATATAAGCATGGATTTTTCATTATCTAACGGGAAGCTGGCTGGAACAAGTGTTAATATTCTGTATTTCCCGTTACCTTTTCGTACTTCCTAATGAGCACCATATTTTTTGGAAGCTTGAATTTCAAGTTAATGGCCCCTGTGGGCTTGTTTCATATGAATAGGGTTCATCTGAATAATAATAAGGGCCAGCACTGGCAACCAATGCTGAACCATTGAATTTAAGTAATTTCAACTTTTCTTTCAATAAAGAACTCGCGGTAAATGCTCTGAACCGGAACCACCTTGTCTGAACCCCATTAGTAGTTTCTAAACCATATTTTTCATCTTCAGGAAGAGAGGCTGTAGAGAGGAGAATACGCCAAATGTCTGACCGGCCTTGATCTTTTTACTCTTACGTAATTGAGGCCTATGAGTTTCATGACGAGATCATCCTCTCTGTCTCTCGTAAACTAATGTCATTTGACTTATTCGATGCTTCATATTTTAGCATTACTTTACTAGCACGAAGTTAGAATACTTATCATGTGAAAATAATATACAGAAGAGCAAGTTGTGAAGACTGTAAGACCATAGGGTTAACTTGCATGCTAAATTGCAAAACTCGATAAAAGTTAGAATATTATCTTAGGTTTGCAGGAGCCTCTTTCATTTTTGATAACTTAGTTCGGTTGACATTTGAAAACTGGGCCTGTAGGGCAATAGGAACCGCAGTTTCACTGATTTCCAGAGAAGTTTACTTACCTTGACATTAACAGTTAAAAATCTCTCTCTCTCTCTCTCTCTCTCTCTCTCTCTCTCTCTCTCTCTCTCTCTCTCTCTCTCTCTCTCTCTCTCTCTCTACACATTCAGAAGAGACACATGTAACGACATGCCCTTTCATAGTATCACTTATTCAAGAAATCGATGTAGAGTAGGAGAACAAGACTACATTTAAAGGAAATCATTACTTCTACCTTACAGCCCGGAGTGCCAAGTAGGAAGGCAGTGCGCGCGACATTCAAAGTAAGAAGGTTTATTTAAAAATTAAGTGTTAAAATAGTGAAACAGTAAAGAAAATAGTTCCGTATCCGCTGCTGTATTATAAGGATCATGATCAGTCAGGGGCACTTGAGCGAACGTTGTAATACGAAAATAATCGATGGGAGATACTCCGGTTTTCCTTTGCATCGGGATTTCTGTAAACAGACATGCCACTACACTGTCAGGTGGGTAAATATTAACGCTAGTTTTTTTTTATTTCGTTCACTGTTTCTATTGCTGTTGTTGTGGTGGTCTGTTTGCAGTTTAGTAGGAGAGAATGTCGATACAATTTTTTTTAGAAAATTTAATTCAGTAACCATCGTGAAAGTAATATTTATTTGTCTCTTTTACATGTTTTCTATTTTTCATCGCCTTCATCCCAGGTATTAAGAATGACCCGAAATCAGGCAATGCCCTTGTGTTTAGATCTGTGTAAAAAAATTTTAATGCGTGATTAGAGAAAAGTCAATCGATAATAGTACCAGTCTGCTGATATATAGACTACATATGTACAAAGACGATAAATAAATGTAATATAAAAGTGCTTATACACTGTAAGTGTGTGTATCTTTATTCGCGTGACTGAGCTTTCCTACGTACACTTTATTCTTTTAATAATTTTTTCCTTTTCATTGCACCTTAACTACTCTATATGGCTCTAATAATATACATTTTCTAAACTTATTGTTAGGTTCCATACACTGGCTGTTACTTCACTTTGGAGCAAAGGCAAAGCAAATCCTTTGAAAGTAATTCAACAAAGGGCTATTGGCAATGTTTCTGTAGCTTTCGACTATTAATCACGCAGCGCAGTCGTTCATAATCAAGACTCGCTGAAAATAGTGTTGGCTTCACGAAAGGGACACTAATAGTCACAGCCCTCACTCCCTCCCTCCGAGTTCAGTAACTAAGAGCAACAGTCAATATACAACACTCCCTTTTGCTCTAAGAAATTTCGAGAATGAAACTTGAAAGGTTACTCTGTCACCCATCTGTCTAACCGGCGGCTGCATGCGTCTAGGCAGTAGCCTGTTATGTAAACTGTCTTCGCTAGGGACAGGAATTAACTAACAAGCATGCATATATATATATATATATATATATATATATATATATATATATATATATATATATATATATATATATATATATCCATGGCAGCCAATTAAGTTTTGAAGAATAATTATAATCTTACCTAATTATGAGTCTTTTTTAATTTTAATGCTGCGGATATTAAGAGCGCGATTATGCTTTTTTTTTTTACGAAAAAGAGAGAGGCAAAAAAAAAATCCAACAGAACAAATAATACACAGTTCGAGAAACACCAATGAGATAACCCTCCAAGATAACAGAAAAAATATCTGTATTAGTCAAAGACAAGCTTATAATAATACCTGACCTACGTTTCCTTCTGTATCTTATTTACTTATAGTTTCTCAGTTCAGCTGAGTACAGAGCAAGAGCAAAACAGGTCTGAAAAACAGGATATTGTTTTTCTAATAAGTGACAAAACATCAATTTTTACAGTGCGTAAATTTGAGGCCGTTTTCGAAAACACGGTTATGTTAACTTTCAGTTGTGTTGATCAAATGTTTGTACGAATAAAAAGAATGACTCTACTCCAGAGGAATACGAGTAGTGAAAGGTGCGATGCCTTCTAATGATTTTTATACTGAAGCAAGCCAGTAAATGTGACACCTGTTTTGATAATTTGGCCAATACACTAACACTGGAGCTTCCATAATATGAATATATATATATATATATATATATATATATATATATATATATATATATATATATATATATATATATATATACATATAAGGGCCAGAGCTGAAGCTCAAAGTATACATCACGAAGGATGTGTGTGTGTGTGTGTTTATATGTATATATACATATATACATACGCATATACTGTATATACATATATGTATACAGTATATATGTACATGTATATATACACATATATATGTATATATATATTTGTAAATACATACGTGTATGTATATGTATATGTATATATATATATATATATATATATATATATATATATATATATATATATATATATATAACATTTCTTACGATACTGTTCGACCGGTCAGAAAGGTTAAACAGTAGCTTCACCGTATGACCAAGAAGGAATGACTGGCTATGTTGTGGTTTAAATGAATTAAACCATTACTATGTATAGGCAAGCCATGTAAAATACGATCCGAAGGCAGCGCTGTTTGGTAATACTCCTGTCAAGGGAATTACATATATATATATATATATATATATATATATATATATATATATATATATATATATATATATATATATATATGTATATATGTATATATATATATATATATATATATATGTGTGTGTGTGTGTGTATGTATATATATGCATACATATGCATAACACACACATATATATGTGTATATAAATACATATATATATATATATATATATATATATATATATATATATATTTATTTATTCGCTAGTATGTGTGTGTGCGTTTGTGTGTGTGCCCAAAGGCTTCAGCTTGTGTTGATCGATCGCTGTTCTTTGTGTAGACTGCCTTTGCCTTGTTACTCAAACCTGGCTAATCAAATTGAACGATCACAGTCGCAAGATACAAGATAACAGACTTTGTAAAAAGGCTAATTCACGTTCATTAAGATGATTTATTCGGTTCACATTTCCAGCTGACATATGACCTTCATTATGACTTGTTCTTAGAATTAGGATATTTATTTGCTGTTAGAATCTTAATTCTTTTCTTCTTTCCGTGGCAAGTTACTGGTTGTTCCGTAGAAAGAGACTTAATTTTTCGAACAAATTTGTTTCTGTTACAGAAATTCAAGGTTTTAAAAATGATAATTGGTAAAGTTTTTATCGAGGGAATCAGACTTTTGACAATATATATATATATATATATATATATATATATATATATATATATATATATATATATATATATATATATATATATATATATATTCCCATGATATGCTGGTGATGTTCTTACAAATTCTTCCTAGTAAGAACCGTATAAAAGGTATATGATCCGCACCTCAGAAGTAAAGATAAAGTCGAGACGATTAAAAAAATTAATTTTCTAAAAGATAAAGTCGAGACGATTAAAAGAAATTAATTTTGAAAGTACTCGTCTTTTGACGCGTTTAAGAAGAGCCATTTTTTTGACGAATCATCAGACGGGTATAGCTCCCCACCTATAGCAGCAATCATCGGTGTTGGTGCTGATAGGTCTCTTATGTCGGTCTGATATCGGAGTATGTTAAGATTTCATTGAACTAAACATGATAACACACTTTTATATTTTTTCTGTTTTCATTCTTTCCAGTTTCTGCAGAGGCTGGTGGAATATGAGGAAGTTCCATAAAACAGTTCTCCGTATTCAACAGATTTTATAATTCCCCATAAAAATTGTTAAGGGATACATTTCTAAATGACAATAAGATAAAATATTTGTTTCATGAATATATACAGTATATATATATATATATATATATATATATATATATATATATATATATATATATATATATATATATATATATATATATATATATATATATATATATATATATATATATATATATATATTCATGAAACAAATATTTTATCTTATTGTCATTTAGAAATGTATCCCTTTAACAATTTTTATGGGGAATTATGAAAATCTGTTGAATACGGGAGAACTGTTTTATGGAACTTCCCCACATATTCTACCAGCCTCTGCAGAAACTGGAAAGAATGAAAACAGAAAAATATAAAAGTGTGTTATCATGTTTAGTTCAATGAAATCTTTACATACTCCGATATCAGACCGACATAAGAGACCTATCAGCACCAACACCGATGATCGCTGCTATAGGTGGAGAGCTATACCCGTCTGATGATTCGTCAAAAAAAAATGGCCTTTCTTAAACGCGTCAAAAGACGAGTACTTTCAAAATTAATTTCTTTTAATCGTCTCGACTTTATCTTTAGAAAATTAATTTTTTTAATCGTCTCGACTTTATCTTTACCCTGAGGTGCGGATCATATACCTTTTATACGGTTCTTACCAGGGGAAGAATTTGTAAGAACATCACCGGCATATCATGGGAATGTTTTTTTTTTTACCAGACTCAGGGAGGTTATTTGGGCCCCATCCAGGTCACAAAGCATGGTCTTCACGACTGTGCACAAAAAAGACCACGCCTGCACTAAACTGACAGCTCAAGCTTTTACAACGAAATCGATGGGTTCAGTTTTATTTTTTTCCTTTACGACCATTATTCTTCCGTCGCATAGCAACTGTAAGAATACAAAATACGTACATGAATTCCACCGTGAGCGAGCGCGCACACATGCGTGCGCGAACATGCATACGGTTACATGTATTCATAATAATTATATCGATAAGGGGTTCAGGACAAAGATTTATCCTGTCTAAAATATATTCATTTTCAGATTTTGAACTTATGTCTTATTTTTCAGTCAACTTCTTGTCGTCTGGCTTCCAGAATTAGAATTCATGTTACTTGCATGGATAACCACATGGATGACACACATGTACACAAACACACACACACACACATATATATATATATATATATATATATATATATATATATATATATATATATATATATATATATATATATATATACATAAATGTGTATATAAATGGAAATGTATGTGTGGTGTGTTTACATGTGGGTATTCACGTGTATGCATGTAATTATATATATATATATATATATATATATATATATATATATATATATATATATATATATATATATATATATATATATACATATATATATATATATATATATATATATATATATATATATATATATATATATATATATATTATATATATATATATATATATATATATATATATATATTCGAAGGTGCATTATAGTTTCAGACGAAAAAAATATATTGCGTAAATCAGCATTTATTATGAACCCTACTCACGGAAGGTTTGAGAACAAATGGAAAAGTCATCACGCAGCAAATACGAAAACCTTCAGGGTGTTTCATGAGGGGGGTAGTTGGTCAAGGACAATTAAATGGTTTTTATAGGGACAGGAACTCGTGTGAGTCTATAAAGACGAAAATAATTGGTTTTGTGTGGAATTCAATATTCTTGTCCTTCGATACATTGCACCACTGTACAGTGTATTTCCTTCAAGTGAAAGTTCAGGTGGTTAGTTCGAAGCTGGTCGGAAATAAGGATCATTTATCTACGGTTCTTTAGGATGTGAGGAAGTTAGGAAAGTGGAAAATGTAACAGTTAGGTTTTGCGAATGGAGACGAGATATATATATATATATATATATATATATATATATAGAGAGAGAGAGAGAGAGAGAGAGAGAGAGAGAGAGAGAGAGAGAGAGATGGATAGTTGAAATGGCATTGTTTGTAGGAGACGAGAGATTGGAGAGAAGGCAAACTTTGAGAGTATTAGGAAATCAGTAAGATGATGCGATGGGATTAAGTGTCAATGATGCGAGAATCGAACTGGTTTATAACTGGGAACAGATGAAGGATGGAAGAAAGAGAGGAGTAGCAACTTTATTAACTGAATATGTAAGGCAAAAATAGCCGCGGGTTCTGCAAACATTGTGCAGCATAGTTTCAAAGGAGGAGGGCGAAGATTTGGACGTAGGGATTGTTATACCGAGATTGTTTTATGGAAAAGAAATGTTAGGGATGGCTGTGAATCAAAGAAATGAAAGGGTACAAGTCATTAAAGCGAATAGATGCACAGGGAGTCCATGTGAAGTATTAAAAGTGAATGGAATGCTAAAAGAATAGAAGACTTGCTGATTAAGACGCGGGCATTAACAGACTAGACGAAAACTATAGGATGATAAAGGAACCGGAGTGTAAGAAGGTAGAGAGTGCGTGGAAGGTGGAACCAAATGGCGCAATAAATTTTGTGTGAGGTGGCAACGTACCAACGATACCGGTAATGCTTTTGCAGATACGTACAAAGGAGCGTTGAAACCCGCAAAGCATTTTGCAAAGAAACGGCTTTGCAGTTCGACAGAAAAACTCTAATGAACTAATGATCGCCATCTTGTCCTGCTCTGAAGCTGAATATATTGTTACGTATGTGTGTTTATGTACACCTGTTTGCCTCAAGATAAAAATCTATACCACGAAACAGAACACACGCCATCCAGAACTCTCTGGGTGATATTACGAGGTTTCCGTGCGCAAGTCGTACTAGGTCACATTCCATTCGACAATTTACCGGCCGCTCACTGATGGAATGTCTGATTTATTAGGCTTTTCGATGAGCACGTTTGAGAAAATTTTATTATTATTATTATTATTATTATTATTATTATTATTATTATATGACACAGAAAGAACTGTCTACTCCACAAGGTTATCCCAGACTTGACCCACAAATAAACATCGATAGACAGAAGAGAACAAATAGTCTCACCTGAGAAATATAACTGATTTTTACATGTAATTCACCAAGTCCCCAAATAAACAAGCGACACAACCTTGAGGCAACCAATGATAGTGGTTGAGCAAGAATAATATTAAATTATTAACCACGTCTACAGAAATGAAATATTCTGGGGTGTTAAATTATGTAAAGGCTTCGATCACTCAACATTTTTTATCAGAGATTAGTGTTGATTGTGAAACTGGGTTTTTAGGTTTGGGGAAAGATATCACAAGATTTTCGTTATTTTCAATATATTTCTTCAAAAGCATATGCTTGCCGATAGAATAATATATCACCAGTCACCACAAGAGAATATAACGGCATTGGTTACAATGATATAAAAATGTACTTCTCTTTGGTTCTTATATATATACATATATATATATGTATGTATGTATATGTATATATATATATATATATATATATATATATATATATATATATGTTACACCCAATCTGTGAAATTGCCCATTTCATGAAGTGGGCTAACCACTTTGCCCATTTCATGAAGTGAGGCAAACCACTTGCCCAGTTCATGAAATGGGCAAGTGGTTAGCCCACTTCATGAAATGGGCAGTTTCATGGATGAATCTTAAAATTTGTTCCAAACTAGTTGTTAAACCAGAAAAGTTGTTTTAAAGTCTTTTTATTAAGTGTTGTAATACAAACACTTTTAACATAATATATGATGGCATTTTCAAAGTATCTTGTATAACCCCTTCAAGCTTTAGTCATGGAAGAACAAATAGCAAGTTGTGCTGCCTTGTGGTCTACTGAATATGAGAAGACTGTAATTGCCGTTTTGAAGAGAGGAAAGACTGGACAGACGCTTAAAAGAGAATACTACCACATCTTGCAAACTTTTCAGATTGCCTCCTTTGGTGAAATAGAAACAGTTAAAAAGAAGAATGGAAAATATATGGCAACTAAAGAATCAGTCACAGGAATTATCCAACAAGCCCATCTTAACACCGGCCATGGTGGCGAAAAGAAGACTTACAAGAAGGTGTGTGAACAATATGGAAATATTCCAAGATCAATTGTGTCACTATATATCGTGCATTGTGAGCGCTGTGTTGAAAAGCGTCGCAGAAAAGAAACGGCAGCAGGAGTTGTAGTCAGACCACTGTCCGTAAGAGATCTCAATGAAAGAGGACAAGTAGATCTGGTCGACATGCAGACTATGAAGGATGGAAGTTATCGCTTTATTCAGCACTATATGGAGTATCTAACGAAGTTTCATGTGATTCGTCCCCTGAAATCAAAGACAGCAGCTGAGTTTGCCAATGAACTTCTTTTCATCTTGGATATAGGTGCTCCACACATCCTTCAGTCTGACAATGGACGTGAATTTACAGCTGAAGTGATCCAAGAACTTGCCTCACTATGGCCTGAACTCATCTTAGTAAATGGGCGTCCTCGGCATCCCCAGAGTCAGGGATCTATTGAAAGAGGTAATGGGGATATGAAACTCAAGCTCATGGCATGGATAAGAGACAATAATTGTGCTAAATGGAGTTATGGTGTCCGTTTTTTGTTCAGTGGGCCATGAACAGTTCATATCATGAGGCAATCAAGATGACTCCCTATCAAGCGCTCACTGTCAACAAGCCAAGATGTAGTCTTAAGTCAAATTCACCAGATGCATTCATCAGCAAAATATCGTCTGGTATTGAAGAAGAAGAACTTGAAAGGCTTATAGAAGTTCCACTTACCGGAGATTCAGCTCGGGATGACCTAATATCAGTAGACCCTGAATGTGAACGTGAACCACATCCAGTTGCAGACTCTCAGCAGCAACCTGCTATGGAACAAGAAAATATCTCAACCGAAGTACTTTATCCAGCAAAACAGGCAAGAAAGGAAGCTGAGTATGGTCTTCAAAAGCAAGCTCAACGAATGTTAGCACGCAGCACTAGATCAATGCGAGCAGTTGATGTTGGAGACAATGTGTCTGTACCGGTGTCTCAATTTGACCGTAGTAAAGGAGACCCCCCTAACATAGTAGGTGTTGTATTAGCAGTTGAAGACAGTGGTTATGTGATTGGCACAAAAAGTGGAATTATCAATGGTAAACTTGCCAGAAATCAATTCAATTTGTTCAGTACAACGGACTTTTGCCTGAAAATATCCCCAAACAACAGTTAAGTATTCGCGAACTAGTTCGAGCAGGAAGTGTGTGTGGTGGCCAAGGATACCAGAGATGTCTTTGCAGGAGCAATTGCTTGTCAGGTTCTTGTTTGAAAGCTAGCCTTCGATGCAACAGTGCTTGCCACAGCCACAAATCATGTGACAATATTGACAAATAATTACTGTAAATTTGTTTGATATGTATGACCATTGCTTACATAGACGTGAAATTTGTCTATATTTTTAATGATTAAAACAGCTGTTTAAAAAAATTGTATTTTATTTTATTAAAAGTTTTTTTTCAACTTACAATAATTTGTACTAGTTTTCCTTATTTTGACCCCAATACTAAGAAAAAAAATATATAACCAGTTTGTGTATGTCCGTATTTATTGCTGTTCAGTTTTAGTAATATTTCTTTCACTAAGTTGTGTTTAAAGTAGCTTGTTTCATTAAGTAAAGTCCTTTCGTGTTGGTTAGTTTTTCTGCCTTCCTGCACAAATACTTTAATGGTCGTTATAACGATCGTTTATTTGAATTTCTCTGAATAATATTGTATGACATTGAAGTGCAGAAAGATTTGATCTTGGAGCAGCAGCGCGAGATTCATATATATAAAAAGGTTCTTTTTGTACCAAAGATATATTTTCATGCATCATGGCTGCCCATTTCATGAAATGGGTAAAAGGTTCATTGCCCATTTCATGAAGTGGGCTAAGTTTTGCCCATTTCATGAACTGGGCAAGTGGTTTGCTCACTTCATGAAATGGGCAAGTGGTTAGCCCACTTCATGAAATGGGCAATTTCACAGATTGGGTAACATATATATATATATATATATATATATATATATATATATATATATATATATATATATATATATATATATATATATATATATATATAGTGTGTGTGTGTGTAACTGTTATATGAAAAGAACTGAGTATCTTGAAACGGAAACCTAAGGAAATAAGGATATGGTACTCTGTGGTACTACAGTATCGCTCTTCAGACAACTATATGATAGACCCATGCTACCTTGTGTGGGCTTACTTTGGCACAGGTCGGATTCGGTTACTCAACTGGGGTGCCATTTCTTAAAATATGCTTGCATGGATAAACGAAAAATCTTCCTTAGATAAAATGGTCATTTTGGGGACTCAGAGGGTAAATGACTACCATATTTGGAGTGCTTAAAAAAAACTGGGTAAGGAATGCTGATGTTTCAACGACAAAATAAAATCGCAGTTGCTTTCGAAGGAATTACAAGAACTAGATCCAAAATTCCGTTGAAAATAGAAATTTGTTCTTTTAGACGTGTGGGCGTGACTTTATATAGAAGCCATGAAATTATTATGAAGCCTGTAAATCTAATATGCAAATTAAAGAATCCAGACAACAGAACTGACCTATTTTTAAGTTACACGCAACTAAGAGGTTATTGCAGCTGTAGGCTACACCATTACAGTTGTCTTTCACTTGTAAAGGAAGTAAATTTAAACAAATAAATCTAAGATTCCTTGACTAAGTGTCCATGACGGTTCCTGAAAAGTATGATTTAGTTTCTTGTCGGGAATATCCATGACCCGTATACTTGAAGCCAGTCTTTCCTTGCCCACCATCTTAAAACTCAAAGTCCTGAAACCGGTAACATCTAGAACGTTTAAAGGAACAAAGCAAAAAAAAACCATACCTGACATTCTCGCAATGTTCTAAAAACAAAAGCTTCGTTCTCTTGAATTCTGGTGAACAAGGGCAAATTCTTATAAATGTCAATATGCAAATTATCTGCTTGAATTTGACTGACAGTGAAACTTGATGTTCATGAGTGGGATCTTTTTGTGCGTTATCATCACTGACCTTCACCGAAATATGTGATCATCGTGCCTTAGCCGTTTTAAATATTTCACCGGTATATGCGATCGATGCCCTACAATGCATTTACCAAACACTCCAGCTGTACGCTACAGCGCAAGAAGTTTTTTTTTATGTGTTTTGTTCTGAATCATATCGTGAATTATACAAAGCCGACAGTTTGTATTTCTATTGACAAAAATATCTATTATCATTTCTAGATAATGATAATACTTCACGAAGCTCCAAAGCTCCTTTGTCACAACCACTGACCTTCACATTCCTTTGTAACCTACCCAAAAGTGCATCACATTCTTGTAAGCTTGTTTATTTGTTTTTGCTTTCGATTGCGTGCAGAATAAAGCAGAGTTGACTGGAAATATTATCATGAAACTTTGTTGGCACGAGAGTATACAAGACAACATTCCCATTAACAGAGAGATCGTTGTTCCAGCCTCTGTTCCTAAGTTACATCCAGAAGAAGCTAGATGATTTGCAACTTAACAATCACCCAAAAACAGACTTTCCTGATGCTTGTAGAAAAAAAATGCTTCGTGATCCATAATCAATTGGTATTCCTCGTAGTTTAAAAATTATATGTATTTTTTCTAACGCAAAGATCTTTAGTTCGCTCAACCTGAACCTTTGATGTTACATGATATAAACCTGGATTAGTAAAATGAACCAGATTTTCATTGCACAGTGCCACGAAATGCCAATACAATAAGTCCTGGCATTTCATGTAATTCAATTTCCACAGAGGATCTTTCATTCGTTTTCCCTATTACAAGGTTCCTGATGTCCCTCAGTGCCAGAGCTTTATCCTCCTGCGCGTGGGCAGAAAGTCGCTTCAGTGCCAGAGACTTTCTTTTTCATCAGATGTTTAAAATCCTTGTCTCAATATTATGTCACGCGAAAGTTTTCCGTATTTCTATTAGATAGGTCGTTCTGACAGAGCAGGCTAAATGCACTTCTCAACTTAACGGCAATGTCAGGGAAGGATTAATTCTATGGGTAATATGAGAGGGAGATTTTTTCTTCGTTTGTGTTCATTGAGAGATTAGGCTGTTTTATGTAAAGGCCTCCATTTGACCTATTAGAACTGACAGGCTGCAGTCTTCAATGATTGCCATAAGCACTCTTCTTTACCTCAAGGAATATAACTGTCCATGTTCTAAATTACCTTTATGGTATGAAATATCAATATAGGCTAAGTGGTTTGTGATTATCTTCCCGGTAAACACTAGTGTTTGCCCAGGTGGAGGAATCGTGAGCTATGCTATTTTTCATCTTGAAACAGCAATATTCTGCTTTATTGCTAATGGTTTTTATTGTCGCTTGCATGTACTTTATAAGAATATGTTTCCCTCCTTATTTATGACGATTATTTCAGAGTTAAAACTAGGTTTTTAAGATGAAAACTACAGACCTGATGCGTTCTCTCGTTTCTGTTGAAAATAATTCAAGTAATAGCATATTTTATTATCATTTTACATTAAAGTATCTGTTGTCTTTTCAATTTTAAACTTAATTGTACCACATCAGTAAACTTAATTGTACTACATCAATAACCTTAACTGTACTAGATCATATTGCACAACTGATTTCTTATTAACAAGTGGCCACCGAGTTATTTCTGATCCATGACAACCGAGGTCTCTTCTTTCCAGACGTAATGAGCGACGGAAGAAAGGCGACACCATGAACAACATGAACTCAGAGACTTTCTTCAACGACATCCCCTTCCTCGGAGAGCCTTCGGGCAGGCCCTACGTCCCTGTGAATCAGTTCAGGGTCATGACTCCGCCAAGGCCTCATGGATTCGCTTACTCACCGCCACCTGGAGGGAATTCGGTAATGAGTCGTCCTAGAAACATGAGTGTGAGTTGCGAATACAAGGAGGATTTTTAGTAGTCAGTTCCAGCGATGATTTTTTTTTATTACTATTTGCAATGCTTTCGATAATCAAGAAAAGTCATCCTTCGCAGTATGCATAGTAAACAGAGACTTTTTACCCGGAAGGGTCTTTGATTCCCGGTTTACTCAGAGAAAAAATAACGAAGTTCTCCCTGTGTTTTCTTTTAGCTTACATTGCAAACTGTAATTATACTTAATAGAACATTTGATTACTCCTGATTCGTTGCTCTGTAGAGAAGTCTCAGCTTGTTCACGTCACAGCAAAGGAATTTATATCGAATAGAGAACCCAGAATACTGAAAAGATTTAAAAAAAAAAAAAGATATCCTTTTCTTCAGACTTTCATGAATGCCCTTTAGTAAAGGACACTTGACAGTGACAAGTGCTCCTTAGCTTAATGTACGAAACTCTTGAAGGGACACGAGTGAATACAATACTAAGCTGCTTTAACAGCAAATCAATAGTGAGCTAAAATCGCTTTGCCCAAATTAGTATCCTCAACGACTGTTTCCTTTGTAATATCGTTGATATACCCTGTACTAGGTGAGGATGATTTTACCATTTCGTTGCTTTACCTCAAAGTATTAGGCATTATCCGAGGAGTCTTCATATTATAATTCACACATAAAGTCATGGAATTAATGAAATCCTGTATTACAGAGTATTCAGTAGTAACCTAGTTGACTAAATTTCGTTTCCTTATTATGAAGTTTAGCCTGGTAGCAGTTTCTGCATCCTGGTCCCTGGATGAAGGACGCAGACATCATTATTCTCGCAAATACTAAAGAAATACATAGAATGATTAAGGCATTGAAGGTTTCATAAAGAAAACCGACACTTCCTTGAGCCCACATGAGGACAGAATTTTCTCACACACCATACAGAGACGACATGTTAGACTGCTGCCAGTCAGAACTTCTGTTTTGACTGCCACCAAGAAGAATTCTGTGTCAGAGGACAGTATGAGAATCTTCTTGAGAATTGGTACTCCGACCGTCTTCCCGAGAGGTCCTTACTCTTTAAGGTGTCCCTCATGACGAGTGGTATCGTTTTCCTAGGAATATTTCATTCACTGATCTGCTTAACCAGCCTCTCATTCACTCAAGTGATTTCACTCATAGTTTAGTCCAAAGTAGATAGTTCCTCATTTTATCTTAACTTTTCAGGCATGAATGTGCTTTAGACTTACCCGAATGAAGCATGCATTTCTTACATCTAGATTTTTATAGCTATATACCCGATATGCTTTGTGGGTTACTCTACCTGCGTACATCAAGGGCCTCGCCGCTTAGGCTGCATAACTTATCCTTCTACAGATAGATGCCATTCGCGCTCGTAGAGCGCGACTAGAGGCTCTCACTTCGAAAGTCAAGCTGCCGCCCCTCGTCACCAATGGAGGAGAAGTGGAGCTGCCTCCTCTGGACCCTACGAGCTCTGTGGTGTCCATAAGATCAGGATCCAGCGACTCTCAGGAGCGGTGGCTGAGTGCAACGATGAGGCCTCCGAGCACCAAGGGCCACCCTACTGTACCTTTTGTGTATGCGGCGGCTTTTAATCTTCCCACACTCAGTCTTAGCCCGATGAAGTTAGCTTCTCTTCTCATTTCAATGAATCTCAAGTTTTGTTCCTTTGGATCTGTTGCGGGTTTGATATGATTTCCAGGTTTAGTTTGCCGCATTTCTGTGTTTTTGGGTTTCTTTCTAAAGAAGATTAAATCAAATAAAATGCACGGGCTGTGATTGATGGGCATCGTACCTGTGAGAGGTAATAAAACTATTCTAACCTGTTGACATAAAGAACAGTTTTTCGAAATATATTTACAGTAAAATTACAAATTAGGCTAAAGTAAAAATGTTGACTACGAAAATATTACAATAGAAACAGATGACCTTGACTAGAGAATTGTCTCTTGAAAATTATTCCTTGAGAGTCATAATTTCAAAGCACGTGTGTGATGATGTTAGTGAGATACGAGCATCTGGGGTGACATGTTTGAGAATGGGCGGTCGCAAAGAGAAGCAGACTCAGGTAGTAAAGGACGTATTCGGTGAGACATTAGGTTTTAGGAGGAGAGTTTATCTTAACACCTTTTAAGGAAAAAGAGAAAAACTGAGCGATTGTGTCCAGAAAATAGGGAGATATCGTATGTGACAGCGACAGGGTTATTTTACAGGTGAGTTCATCAAATAGTTAGTACCAAAACCCCAGTGAGGTGGATAGCAAAGATGGAAAAATATTGCAAGCTAGTAGAATGACCTCTCCTTATTAGTGACAACAGCAATGAAGAAAAAAAATGGAAAATTTTTAGCTCTGCAAATTGCAGATGAAGTAGCTTGAGCAAGACAGTACTTCCTGCAGAATTACAGTTGAGAATATTGATTGAAAAGGAAAGTCTCAGAACATTGATTTTATATACTTTCACTATAAGAAGTATTTGTTTCGAAAAATTTCAAGCACTTGGAGTAGAGTTATAGTAATTTTTGAAAGCATATTCAAGACGTTATGAGAAAGAAACATAAAACAATTAATCCTTGAAGAGACAGAAAACAGGATAGAACAACAGGAAGATGAATTTTGAGTTGGAATTGGATTCAGGACCCTTGTTAAAAAAAATGAAGAGTAGATTTCAAAGTTAAAAATTATATAAAAAAACTGGCTTCCCCAGGAAGGAGCTGAAATACATGTGAAACCCAAACAGTCCTACAAAAAAAAAAAAAAAAAAAAAAACTGGGCTATAGAAATAAGGGCTAAAATGAGTAATACCGTTACTGTGCAACCCGTATTCGGAAGTTTAAATTATGAGTTACGATCGGGATTGAGAGTCATTTTGGGAGTTCTTGTCCCAATGGAAAATTATCTCAGAAATGAAAGTCTGAAAGTTACACGAAATTGTAGTAAAGCTTTAAGGAATTTAAACTTTTTTTCATCAACTGTATTAGTACCACTACGATTTTGAAGAATTTTTCCAGTGAAAAACCTTTCACTAAAGAATTCAGTAGTCAAGGCATGACCTCATTGCATGCTACCTCATTCGGCCATCCTATCTGCTTTTTTCATTTAAACTGCTGATCATGCAAGTCGCAAACAAATTGTGATCCATGTTCTTATGTCAACAGGGTTTAAATGTATACTGTATGTGATCAGTGATAAAACCAGTGACCGTATTGGGACAGGTTACGTCTAAGTGTTTTTTGTTTAAGAGAGGCTGTTGTTGTGATTTTAGGTTCGGTGTGTAGTTCACCTAAGTTTTATTATGTACGAAATATCATTTTGGATTCTTCAGTTGCTATTTCCCTTTTTTAGCGTCTTTAATCTCATTCAGATGAGATTTCAGTTTATTTTTTATTATTGCTCTTGCATTATTTGCAAATTTGGAACCATATAAAAATGCCTAACGGATTGTTTTTCATTCTCGTTTATCTAAATCCGTGTTACTTGCTACCAATTTTTCGCCACAGTAAGAATTTTAAAAAGTATATTGTCATTTAGTCATATCCTTTTACAAATTAAATATTTTTTTTAAAAACAATTGCCATTGTTATGTTACGGATAAAAAAAATTTTTCGGAGCATCATACAAAGGCGTACATTAGATGAACTCTTTTTGCACATTGATATCTCAAAGGTATAGCATACAGTGGTCTTTATAAGTTGCCCTTTATACATTGCAAGTTTTTTGCCGGTCAGTAAGTTCTTTAGTTCTTAATGAAAGTGAGCCACCATCTTAGTTTCGTACTCCAAGTTCGCTGCGTTCAGTTTAATAAATTTCTGACGCTCCAGCATTCCGAAGGATGAGACCAAGTGTTTCCAACATTTTGATGCAAGGAGAAGATAATTTTGAAAAGGAAAACTCAGTTAATGATTCGTGTTCCCGAGGTGATCGTTCACGGCTGCATACATAATTGTGTCAACTGTTTTAATAGAACTTTCTGTTAGGACCTACAGTAGGCCACACAGCGTATTCTTATTACACTTACGAAGAAAACTATGGTAAGACCTTTTTAGAATATCAGCTTATTTTTGCTTTTGGGCATTTAGAGTAAAGTAATTCTTGGAACGCAGAATTAAGTTCGTCGTTATTCCAGCGCTACAGTTCAACAATTCTTTTTTTCCCTCTTCCTCAACTGAGCTACAACCAATATTATTATATCCATACTTATTAATAAGTTCGGATAATACTTACTTCTGAGATAACTCAATATATCGGAGCCCTCGTTTGCCAATTTTGTAGAGAAATTCTTATTTCTAACTCATGTGACCTAAGATTTCAATGATAGATCGTACAGGGACCTAGTTTTCCCTGAATAGCTTTAGCCTTCTGTCACTAACGTAAGAAGGGACGTTTGTTCATTTCAGAAGTAATGATTATTCACAACTTGGTTTAACCACTGCCTGAACTTAAATTTTCGGTTGTAGTTGAAACCACTTCTCTAACTAGAGTGACCGGAGCTTAAAGCTGCTATATTCAGATTTTCGTGCTCACCGTCTAATCCCCTTCAGTCGGACCATATCGTTAAATCAATAGACTTTTGCCATAAAAACATATATACTGTAATGTCATATTTGTCCCTCAATCGCTTTCACTTATCACCAAGTTTTATTACGGTTGATAATTACTTGATTGCTTGCAAAATCTTTTGGCAATTCTGCTCCAACGGTGGAGCTTTATTTAGAGCCCTGGTTGTCTTTACCATTATACCATGTCACAGTCTTTTACTATTTCCGCAACTATATCGGTTTTGCGTCATCAGTAATATTGTTATTTTTTATTATCTACTACCGTGTTAATAATTTCCATACGCTGTTCGTTTCTCTAAAGAAGTTCTCGTTTTTATTCTGAAAAGCATTTGCAGTAGGGTATGAACTGATTTTTTATTGACTATGTTTTATCGTTATGCAATATCTTTTTGTCCATTTTAATTTTTCACTTCGCCTTAAATGCTACATCCATATATTTATTCCGCACTTGATACAGTCCATTATGCTTGACAGTCATTAATACGTCATATTGGAAAGTAGTCATACTTATGACAAAAGGCTGAAAAAATCGGCAATTCTTAATCCAATTCAAGTTTCAGTTCATCCCACCCTTTATATTTCTTTCTTAAAATCAAATTTCACTAGTTTCGATTCGTGCCCCTTACGAGGTCACACTACACCTGATACCAGTGTATTAGGAACTGTCATGACCTAAACTGCTTCGTAAAACGTAATTCGTATAGGCAACCCCAGAAATAAGAACACCTGCAGGTCACTTGAAAACTTGTTGTATTAAAGTTTCAAACATTCCGTTAAAGAAAGCAATGTCTGCCGGCAATGGAGAAAGCTGTCGAGCTGAATCCGGTTCTATCGAGACTCACCGCTGCCGTTGAGCTTGAATCATTCCAGTGGGCGTGATCAGAGCTCCTTCCTTTATTTTGCGTCCACATATTTTCCCTTGTAAGGTGAAACAAACTCTGCATGCTTTTGTTGTTAGGCTTTTGCTCAAGGCACCTAAAATGATGGGCTTCATCGCAAATTTACAAAACTGCACGCATCTATAACCTTTATATATATCTACGTTTCTAGTAGTTTATCAAGTAGATTGTTTATCATATCAATTTTCCTTAATAATTTATTAATATATATCTGTAAGGCATATTAGATAACTTTTCTATTGACACGTGTATATCAAGCTAACAACAACACTATGTGGACAACGTAAGAGAGCAAATAACGCGCTAATATTCTCTTATCTCTCCTCTCTCTCTCCCTCTATGCTTACATATGCGGTCGATGCTTTCATGGTAAGTTGAACAAATGCAATCTAATATGACAAGCACTTTGCATGCTAGCTAATCGACTGCCTGACTTGCTGACAGTTCTGCTAATACAGAAAGGTCATGACTTTGGTTAGTTTTAATGTTGGTTTCCAGTTTGATGTTTACCAAAATGTTTTTGGCAACTTGCTCTAGTGTGAGATTTTTCACGCACGCCTAAGAAGCTGAAAATGAAGAACAAAAGGATTATCAAAACCGACTTATTTAGTTTTTTCGGTGCTTTTCACAAGCAGATATCGCGAATTCTGTTTTTCTTCCCATTCCACATCCGCGAATCACTTTCATCTTAGGTAAAATATATTGCACTGGGTTAAGTATTTTCACTGCTGCACCAAAAATCAGTGCTAGTTTATTTAATTTTATTTTTATCAATATTATTTTTTTTTACTTTGCTTCTCTGGTAACTGCCGACACTTAATGGCAAATAAATATTTGTTAGTCTGACAATTGTATGTGCAAGACTGACTGTGGCAGGATTAACAGATATCGTATTAAGTGTATTTTAGCCCGGGAAGGGAAAATGAATTGGTTTGTGGAACAAGAAACTCATTTAAACTCAAAAGTGGCGTAGATGGTATGTATTCAGTTTCTGGATTAAATGAAAATGAAGAGAGACCGGTTGAAATGAGTATAATATAGCGATGTTGTTGTGAATGCATGGTTTCCAAAGAAAAATGTTCACACATCTACTAGGGAAAGAGATGATGGTGGAGAAAAAAAGACATACAAAGTTTAGTTGGAGAGAGAAAGTGCCATAAATGTGTGAGAACAATCAAGTTCGATAAAAAAAATGAGAAGTACATATTAGAAAAAGATGATAAAAAGGAGCCATGGTTAAAAATACTGAAATGTAGAAGTATATTACGAGTATGCAAAATTCTAGGACGGAGTCAGAATCTGCAGAAAGTTTTTGAAGGGATAGGGTGATAGGAAGTGATAAAAAAATAGTAAGTACTGTAGTGGGATCAAAGAAGAGAAGATAATGTGAAGGAAAAAGATTATACTTGGTGCATTTGCATAATTGAAGAGATGATATTCATGTATACAAAAAGGGGATGGGTAAGGCAGTCAAGAAAAAATTGAGACAAAAGAGGAAAAGGAATGAATCTACTGTGTTTAATCTGGGCAATTATGTTCTTGAGAAAAAGAATCATTTAGAAGGAAGTAAATGCAGAGAAGAATTAAACAGCAAATGACTCTCAGAATAAAAGATGCTAACTAAAGAAAATACGGTCCGGGAGTATAAATAAAGAGGAAGTGTGAAGATCAAGTGTTTTTGATGAAACCTTTATGAGAGAATTTTGAAAGTGAATGGAAAAGTTATTTGTGGCTCACACCCACCTATAGATGTCTGATGACTGAACTGATAAAGATGTAATGTGGAGGGTGTCGAATATGTACGGTGTGGAATATAATTTGCTGAGAGTAATTAGAAGTTCTCAAGTTGCAAACAAACCTTCACTTGAAACGCGTAAATGGGAGAGTGGCTGATATGGTGCGAAAGTATGTCAGGGACAAGACTGTGCTATGCTGTATTGGCCATTTATTATCTTTATGAATACAAAATGAGTTAGGTATAAGTGCAAAGTTGTGTGATGATAAAAAGGGTCATGAATAGAGTGTGGAATTGCTGATATTTGCAGATGATACTGGGGATATTTAAAAGGAATTTCAGCACTTTTCAAAAGGAACAAGACCTAGTTAAGTCTGAAATACGTTAAGGCTTTAAGACCTAGCAGAAACTAGGAAAAGAAAATAGAGCAGTGCAAGTTAGTAAGGACGGTGACAGAATGAAAGCAATTGACTCGTACAGGTTATTTTGGTAATAAATGTAACGGACAATGAATATATGAGAGAAAAAATGAGTAACGGAATAGATAACACAAGGAAAGTAGCAGATGTTCACACAAAAGATTTGGAAGAAAATTTGCTGTCCCATGGAGTGCAAGAGTGGCTTATACGAAGGCATTCACGAGCAACCCTCTTTTATGAAAATGAAGTGTAGATGTGGATGCTGAATCTGAATAAATGAAAAATGGTTGTTAAGCTATTTGAATGGTATATGCGACATTCAAAAGACTGAAAGAGTGAAGAATGTAGGTGTTTAGAAGCAATGATAAAAAGAATGTGGTTTTGAGGCGGCTACGGTCATATAGAAAGAATGGGGGACACAACCTGGTGAAAAGATCATATAAATCGGAGGTAATAGAAGGAAGAAGTAAAGACCTGGTGAGTGATGGAGTGGAAGTGGTATTTCAACTGAATGGAAGAATCTTGATATCATGTCGTATAGCGCAAGAACATCCACATATGAATACAGCCAAGCAAGGAATGGTTCCTCATTTAGATTATATACGGGTCTTTCCCGCTATTTTTGCACTTTTAGAAACGAAGTGGTGGCGTTTATGCAGTAAAAAATAAAGTTGTAAAGTATATTATTATGAAATATTTTCGCTAAACCTGTTACAGTGAACTTCATTCAATCTTGCAGGCTAGGAAGTTGGACAACAGCGAAACTACCCACGCCCATTCACAATCGTAAAACATTACATACGAAATCCGATTGCCCGCACCGCCCCGACTGTCGCGTGGTGACCTTGAGTCATATCCAATGGATTTTTGCTATTTATGTGGGAGTTAGTCTTCCGGCAAAGCAAGAACAATCGTAATAGCGACGGCAAAGTGGAGCGTTTGCATCTATTTCGTATAATCATCTGACCAGCCTTTACTTTGCGCCATACTTACGTGAAAACTAAAGCCCTAATATTCGTTCATTTCTCTCAGAAAAACCTTGTTGGAATTCTGGCCAGTCTTCTCCTGTACAATGGGCGAACGTTCATGCTGTATAAAAGGCATATCCGCCAGGAGCAAGAATTGCATTATGTTCTCAACGCGTGCATGTGTGTACCATTATGCTCTGAGTGAGTGAACAAAACTATTTCCATCATGAGTCCAGGTAATACAAGTCTTGTTTAGTATCACATATACAAAATCGGACACGAACAGGAAGCAAAAGAAAATGAGAAAATGAATGAGGAAATAAAGAGAGGGTTTTCTAACGATTTCAGCTCGTAACCACTTGAATGAGTAAAGCTTTCTTATTGTTGATGTTGTTGCTATGAAAACAGTTACCGGGAGACAAGGTCGCGTGCATATTTGGCTTTTTATTGACGCATATTCTTCCAAATGAAACGTGAAGTACGTTAGAAAGAGAATGTAAAATTACCAGAAAACAGAGCTTAGTAAATATTTGCTGAGTAATTAAATGAAAGGGTGCTAAATCTAACTGAATGCAGACACTGGTTTTCGTAATTTTGAGTTTTGCTTTTCTGTAACAGTTAATACAGCTTCTTACCCCAGTGAATAACTGACAGCTTTTCTTTGGATGGTAACTGCGCAACAGGTATAAATAATTCAGCTGTCATTACCAGCTGTCCTTAATAATTTATATGATATGGTTCAAATGATATCACTGTAATAAATGTGTTCTATTCAATTTCAATGGTGATTATGGGTTCTACTAATATTGGAGATTTCTAACTCACTTTCTGTTGGCAATTTCGAAACCAGAGATTTACCTCTGTAAATGATATGTCATCAAAAGAAAATTAGCATACTGTGAAGAATAAGTTGCAAAGACTATAGAAGATGACACACTAATCCTTGGCATCTTATGACAGGCTGTAGGCCTTACCACAACCCGCTTCCAGACATCAGCCGGGAAAAGGTCGTAGAGGAGGAGGAACCGATGCTGGAGACGGGCCTGGATTCACCTCCTCCTCCTACGGAAGAAGACACCTTCAAAGTTAGCAAGTGGGTAGAACAACTCCCGGACGAAGCCGACACTGCGAAAGAAGACGACGAGAGCATCGCGGAAAAAACATCCACGGTGGATGAAGAAATCGTCGAGAACTGGGAGGAAGAAGAGGTGGGTCGTTTGAATGAAAAATCCTTTTACATAAAATAGTTTTTTGTTTTCCTGTGCTTTTGATGTTGTGTTTCTCGGCCTCTGAATCTCGGGCATTAATCCTTTTAAACAAAGGTTTACTAACAATCGAAACACTGATTAGAACTATTCTTGTATTACAGTCCTTCCAAAGAGTTGGTACTCCCACATTATCGTGACATTGCAGGGTTGATCTATTGATCAGTTTATAAATCAAGTGGCATGAGGTCTCTCACCACCTCGTAGTTGTAAGTGGAAGAATGTGTAATGTCGTTAGGCTAATCGACGAAGTTTTGACAACCGTTACACAACAAAGTCAAGAACGTTTAGGGTTAAACTAGGCCAAGATTACTGACGGAAAATGTCTTGGACTTTGTCATTAACATTCTTGTTGAGCAGCCCTCCTTAAATCTTTCTGGCCTTTTACATTTGCTTTCATTTGGCCACATGCTTGATGCTATATCGAGATTAACGACAAGTTCTTTGCTCTTTTTACGCATCTTTTTCCGTTTGCTAATTCCCTTGGCTGTATGTGCAAATTTGTTCAGCCGTGTTAAAATTACTCGAACTGAATCCAAAGAAAAAGGACGTAAAGCGTGCTATACTCTTTTCGTGGCGTGGGTCGATGAATTCCCTTATCTACCTTGTCACGAACAGAGCATTCGAACTCATTATGAGAAGAAAGGTACAATGCTGGTTTGTCTGCAATTTCTTGCTACAGTACGCTTATTTGACAACTAAATTCTTCATTAGAAGCAAGAACGTGGTAACCTGTTTTATGGCCCAAATATTGGAGGAAGCGGTAATTAGAAGCATTGATTTTCCAGGCGATAATAGCGATAGGGTGGTATTAGAAGGTTGGTTAAAGTAGCGTAGCGAAGGAGAAAGAAAGAATTTTTTCATCTAGATTATAAGAATCATGAAATAAAGGGAATGATTCTTACACAAGAGAAAATAGACAGTTCAGCAGATGAAAACATTTAAAACTTGAATGTCAACAATTTCGTGAAATTCATGAAACTACTGGGTAAATAGTATACTGATACTCTTGTATAGTTTACAGTGCAATCGAATAAGTCAGTGAAAAATTTCTCTCGCGTCTAAAGAGAAATTATTTAAGAAAACAAGGGTTAGTATTTCTAAATTTATTATATTCATTCTTGTTTAATCGTTAAATTGGTAATCAAGTTCCACGGGAATTCATGTTTTTTTCAGCAGTTCCATTAAAAACCTGACCAAAGATTTTTGGTAATACACCTACGGTAGAATTAGCTAGGCGGAGGGACTGACAATCAGACGTTCCGCTGATAACTGAGCTCTTTCCACGTACTTTCCCTGGAGACATTTTAAACCGATCCATGTTCGCTACCATAAGTTAAATTAAGTTTACCTTAGTTTAACCAGACCACTGAGCTGATTAACAGCTCTCCTAGAGACGTCTGGCCCAAAGAATTTGATTTATTTTACGTGGCTAAGAACCAACTGGTTACCTAGCAACAGGATCTACAGCTTATTGTGGAATCAGAACCACATTATAACGAGAAATGAAGTTCTATCACCAGAAACAAATTCCTCTAATTCTTCATTGGCCGGATAAGAATCGAACGCGGGCCCAGCTGAGAACGATACCAACCCGTCCAATGAGGAACTACATAATATGGTTATAGTGAATTTTGCATTCATTGCAGCATTGCTGTAGTACATCCAAACCTCGATGGATTTCAGTCTTGCAGTCATACTCGTGCTTAGCGACCGAGGATACTGCATTTAACCCAGTTTGAAGGAAAAGTCCATTTTGACCAAAAAAGACGCTAGACTATACAACTTGAGTTTTGGCGATTCTGGCATAGCTGGAAAAATTCCTGTGTTGAAAACAAGTTGCAATATATGCAACTTTGAATACATTCTTGATTAGCAACCCAAGATCTGTTTCATACCCTTTTTGAAGGAAAATTCAACCGCATCTCTAAAGAATAGAAGGGAAACAGTTCATTGGATACCATGATCGAGCGAATGTATATTACATGTAAGCCCATACTTTCTAGTTTCTTTGTTGGGTGAGTCGGTAGAGTTGTCGGCTAGCACTCGCTACGCGCGAGTTCGATTCTCCGGCCAGCTGATGACGAATTAAAGTAATTTATTTCTGGTGATAGAAATTCATTTCTCGCTATAATGTGGTTCGGACTCCACAATAAGGTGTAGGTCCCGTTGCTAGGTAACCAATTGGTTCTAAGCCACGTAAAAATAAGTCTAATCCTTCGGGCCAGCCCTAGGAGTGCTGTTAATCAGCTCAATGGTCTGGTAAAACTAAGGTATACTTACCTTTTGCAAGTGAAACCAAACAAAACATCTTGATCCATTTTAAGATCAAATCAGCCCTTCCTTGACCCATAGCCCATCCCATGACAAAATTTCAGTTGCATTTGCTTACCGTTTTCTTATTTAGACTATGGACAAGCAGGCAGTCAGTCACACTTATACGTCTTTATGCCAGGTCAACAGGACTAATTTATGTCTAGCTGACTTTTACAGTTCCTAAAAGCTACAAATACAATGTTGTTAAAATCTAGTGATTATTGAATTTTTTGTACTTTCTCCAGTTCCATAAAAAATTATAAACAATTTGAATGGTAGAGTAAAAGAGGTACTTATTTAATGAAAGCCTCGGAGAAAGAGTCAGCTTTCCAAGGGGTATCGATCCAGTGCACAGTATCTGCAATAGAAGAATTCTTGTGTTTACCTGATTGTTAAGGACAGAGAAATATGAGGAGACGTACGTGTTGTAATGCCCAATTTTATTTCCTCTACACCTATAAATAATTGAAAAACTTCTTGTATTATACAATAATACACTAGCTTGTAGGATTCTTAAATCCTGCTTCCTACTGTATTTCGACAGTGTATTTCAGTGGTCATTGCAATAATATCAAACTAAGTAATAGTAATTTTTTCGAATATGTGTGCAAGTGATATTTATTCTGCAGTTAAATTATATTCTAATCCATGTCAGTGATCAAGACACTTATCCACAACGTTAATTTACTCTTGCCTGCAGTGAGGTAATGGGATGCTCCAAATTTTGATGTCTTCTAAATTTTCTAAAACTCAGAAAGAACGTAATCAACTAAAAAGCAAGAAAGTTACTATTACCTGTTTGTATTGCTTGATAACTTGCTTACTTGCTAATAATCCATTTCTATGTTAAAAGGCCATTTTTACTCTCATTAACACCGTTCTGTCGTTTGTCGTTAAGAACCTCGTTAATTTATTATGTATGTCAAGGACAAAACACAAACAGCTCACGCACAAACATTTACACGAACGCTCCGATCTTCAGCCGCTGTAAATAGGAATCGCGCGCTTTTGTGTGTTTGCACGTCGTCAACGCGATCATTGCATTCAGTAAAACCATCTGCGGCTCAATACAGACACTTGAAGGCCAGCGTTGTTTATTTCAGACCTCAAATTCCTCGTTCATTACCCCAGAGCACGTAGCCTCCGCCCACCGTTGCCTTGCGACGTCGCCGTAGCGTGTTCAAAGGACAGCAGCCTTCAAATCAGACTTTGGTAGAACGAATCGATGTCATGACAGACATATATTGTATCGGGTGCAGAGGATATATATATATATATATATATATATATATATATATATATATATATATATATATATATATATATATATATATATGTATATATATATATATATACTGTGTTTATATATATATATATATATATATATATATATATATATATATATATATATACATATCACATTACCACAGGTGAAAAATAAGAGACGTGGTAATTTGTGATAAATGAATCACGTACAAAAGTGATTATAATCATATATATATATATATATATATATATATATATATATATATATATGTGTGTGTGTGTGTGTGTGTGTGTGTGTGTGTGTGTGTGCGTGTGTGTGCGTTTACGTTTATATGTGTTTACGTATTCAGAAGTGTCTTACACACAAGTATATAATGCACACTAACGTAGTAAAATACCAACTTTCATATACCTCTGTCTACATATGCATTTTTAATCTTATACCAAAACCCAGTAAAGTGACTGTTATGTGACCGGACACGAGGCCACCTTGCTCCATAGAATTCATTGTCTTTGCTGTTTAGAAAGCCACAAGTAAAGCCGCAGCGCAAGATGGCCGACGGGTAAAGCGAGTCTCTTGTTTACCTGCAACAAACAAGAATATGAAATACCTCGCCATCGACCCCTCGCGTACCGTGCTTCAAATTAACGCGATAATGTATTCGTGTTATGTCCTTACAGTAAAAATTATGTTCACCGTGGTAATGACAACAACGAATTTACAAGTGCAAGAAGGCCACTTTCTCTTCATGTGATTCAACTCATTTTCAGAGTTATGGAAAATTAGACAGGGCTCTTATGACATTAATTCATTATTTTTTTTCGATTCGTTTAACATATGATTAATTCATCATAGTAAAAATAATGGTATAGAACACGGAGCTTTTAAAAGGATAAAATGTGTGATGCCCCCTGGGAGTACTTAATCATGTGCATGATTGCTACAATTCCCATAACTTTAGCTGCATTGAACAAATTATGATTTTTAAAACATCAGGCAAAGTAATGCCCTATAACACCTAGTTCTGTCAAATTACAGGATGTCACACCGTGTTGACACCTAGTCTGCTAAGAGGGCAAGCCAATACATTCCTAACATGCAATCTTAAAGACGTCTAAGGCTTAGGGTTCTTCACATAAGAAGTTACAGAAAAAAAAGAGCTATTGTCCTTGTTGGCCTATGATGTCTGTTAGTGACACCAATTTAATAATGCGGATAAAAAAACAAATCTTTGCAATCAAGTGTCCTACATGCAGGAAACTATTTTCTTTCTGCTTCAGTCATATAACTTGAAGTTCTCTCATAAGAACGATTATCAAGTAGGGTTCTTTTACGTCTTTTCTTTGTCTCATTGACATTATTCTGTAATGCCATTATCCCAGCATAGTGAGTTGATAAAACTTGCCAGTATGATGCAAAAACTATATTTCTTGCATCATGGGTTACAATATAAGGCAATTTCGTTTCTTCCACCTTCACCATGACTTTACTTTGAAATCTCACTACAAAATGATCATATAATCTGTCTGACCTAATCTGTTATACCAAGTAAACAATAGGAAGAGCCTCACTGAAGTAAACAAAAATTTTCTAGTGTAGAGGTCATAGCACCTTCTATAAGTCATATTTTTCTCATATTAAAATCAACGTTACTTTTGACATATTCACGTAATAAGTTTAAAAAGTTTTCTACTTAACTCTGTCGTTAACTAAACACAGCCAATACATACCTCTCCAGCGCAGTGCTTTGCAAACCCAGATGATTTATGGTTTTCTTGTATTAAAGGTTAGAAAATAGTTGACCTTTGCCTTCCATTCACTCACGCAGTGTGCAGTGACATAACTCTGTGGCCATATAATCAAATGATAATGAGGCCATAAAAGTTTCTAACCTAGTTTAGTACATGGGACTACCAATTACCATTCCTGGGAAGACGTCACATAACCATCAAAGACTTACGGTCTTCTTACACGAAGGACTACCAAATCCGTCCTTTTTGCCTCTCTCTCTCTCTCTCTCTCTCTCTCTCTCTCTCTCTCTCTCTATATCTCTATATATATATATATATATATATATATATATATATATATATATATATGTATGTATATATATATATATATATATATATATATATATATATATATATATATATATATATATATATATATATATATATATATATATATATATATATATATATATATATATATATATGTGTGCATGTGTGTGTGTGTTTGTGCGTGTTAGTGTGTGCGCGCGTATAGGAAGAGTGCCCAGGAGGAAAAGTAGTCATTAATTAAATGGCCTAGACTGGCTCTTAATAAAAGCAAACTTGGATCAATAATGCTGGGATTATTGCCTTAACAACAAGTGAAGGCGAGAACTTAACATTTTACTTCAACAGGTTTGGGAATTTATATACCATTTCATAAGAAAGGAGTATTCTAATTTTATATGAATTACTCCAGATGCTGTACCTTATACTAATCTGTTTGGTATTTTGTCTGAAATTCGACTTTTCCCTCTTTTTCCAGGAACTTGGAAGGTCAGTCGTTGATGAACCTATAGCTGAGAAACTAGACTCTGCAGGCAAGGCATCTAGAGTTTCCAGCTTTAAAGGACCTATGTCAGAAAATGTAGATATTGCAGAAACTTTGCCAGACAAGGAGAATACAGAAGTAGAAAAGTTGTCTATGGGAAAGCCTTCAGGTAGCCCATCGCAGATTGTAGGAGTGGATACGGAGGAAGACACAACCTCTTATACAGGACTCAGCCAACTGTTTACTGTCATCAGAGACAGGGAAAGCATAGATGAGGGACAAGCTTTAACCGAGACTGATTTACCAGTGCAGGATATTGAAATTGGGGGAGATAATAAAGAGGAAGAAAACAGGACGCCCAGTCCTGCACAATTAATAGACGAAACTTTGGCAGCCTCAGAAACTGAACAAAAAAATGATATGCAGTGGCAGCAAACAGACAGTATTTTCACTACCTCTCCTGCAAGTGTCAAGGAAGAGATCTTCAATTTCGACACTGGCAAAGATATGTCTTCTGAGAATGATGCAGACAATAATACAAACATTGAAGAAAATACAGAGGTAGAGGACTTAGTTACAGATATCACTGAGGACAAACCTAACGAATCTTCAGAAAATCAGGACCTTGAATGGGGTGGTGAGAATACAGACACTATAAACCAAGAAAATGGAGATGATGCTAACGAAATCACTCATTTTGACAAAGTAAGTAATCATTCTGGGGACAATGAGGTTACAACACTGGATGGTGCAAACTCAGATATACAAGACCAAGGAGGTGACGATAATAATGTTGACTTCTTTAGCTCAGACGCAGCACCCAACTTTTCAGACCAAGAGCTTAAACTGGGTGACGAAAATTCAGACACAAAAGACCAAGAAGTTGATGATGAGACTAAAGAAACTGCTAATTCAGACCAAGAAAACATCCCTTCAGAGGTTCAAGAGTTTAAATTAGAAACAAGTGACAATGGAGATGATGATCAGACTGAAGAAGTACTTCGTCCAGACTCTAAGCTTTCTACCCAGAACACTGAATCACTGCATCCAAATGAAGCTGAGAATCAGAGTATGCAAAATCCGGCTAGTCGCCCAGGGAGTGTTCAGTTAGAACCAGAAGGTTCTGGCGAGGAGGCTAATATTCCAGAGGATCTGAAATTTCTAGAGAAAAACGCAGACGACAGTGAGTCACTGACTGAAGATATAGACTTCATGATGCCTACAATTAGTCCAGACAGTGCTAAGCTAGACTCAGGATCGTCTAAATCAGCTGGCCATAGTGAAGGGTATTTTGGAAGCGCTGATCAAGTTAGTCCAGTTCCTGATCAGGATAATGACTCTGTGAAAATTAAAGCATCTGATATCATAAATGATATGAAAGAAAAAGACAGTCTAAAAGAAATCATAGAAACTGGGGATAGTGTAGAAGATATACTGTAAATACCGATAAAGATAAATTTGACCACGTTGATTTGGATTTTTGAAAACCCTAGATTCAGCAAAGAAGCGAAAGCGCTTTCAAAATCTTAGTATACGGAGGCAATAATTTCTTAAGACATCTATAGACTGTTAAAGGTGTTTGCTAATGATTGCTGGTAGTAACGAGTTTTTGAGATTTTTCCCTGAAAGTACGGTGACAATGAGTGACTTCCCAGTAATGAGGTCATTAAAGTAGACACGCCAAGACTTGGCAAATGTATTCGATGCCATAACTTTTCCTTAATTTCTTTTGGGAAAACATTCATTGTCAATAATGGGACAATATGTACAAGTGAATGATATAGAAGTTTTCATCTGTTTCCTCTAAATTCAAGTATTCCAGCTGCTGAGTAAACATAGTCATAATTTTGTTTTGGACTTGTATCCAGAGAAATGAAAATGACCACAATATAACTAATGACAGAAACTGTGTAAAGATTTGGCAAACGCATGTGGGAATGGCATGCGGTGGTTACTGGCAGAAAACAACTCTTCACTTTTAATTATCCCACAGTATCGGCATCTATCATCAGCAAACACCAGATATGGTACTCTTAGGACAGAGTACATTTCCAAACACTGCATGTGAAGTGTATATTGGCTGTCTCTTCACCTTTCCCTTGGAACTTATCATGACAATGTTCGTGCTCTGACACAGTTAAGAGTTCTTTCACACTGGCAACTTTCATGTTCATGTATCCAGATTAAGAATCTCTTACTTCTAACAACTATTCTGCAAACTGAACGAAAATATTAATGTATTCCTGTAAGAATAAGGAATTTCTTGACTGATTTTCTGACGACTGTATATACGGTAAAAAGTTAAGAATTGACGGAAAAGTGAGGAACTATATACCCGAAGCCTCCAGAAAACTGTCGATAGTAAACTCGTCCTCACAGATCCTGAAACTCATTGTACGATGGCGGACCAAAGGACATAACGGCATGGTTATGAATTCCCTGGATGTTTTAGTAGTGTGTCATTCTTAGTGGAATAGATGTAAACATTCAAACAGTAACTGTGGCTCTTGTAATAATGTATATGTGATTATATTTTCAATAAAATCTTCAAGGTGACTGATGCTAACTTTTGCTTATGGTTAATAGGACTACAGAAACATAAGGCTCCTGGTCTGTGAGTCAATCACTCTACATCAGGACCTAAAGGTGTATGTTTAGCCCTAACAACATCCTTTTAAATTCCACGTCTTAGGAGTAGCTTAGTGGAAAGTAGCAATACTGAAGTAGGCGTCTTGATCTAAAGGTTTATTTGCACAAATAAACTTGCAGTAAAAAAACGCAAGGCACCAAAACACATTCCTTTCCAGAAGACAAAGGTACACGCATTCTAACCTATTGGTAATGGATTAAATAAAACTCACGGTCACAAGCTATTTTATCTACTTTACTCAGTTGTCATTGTTATTGTTTTGCTTACTAACAAAACTCTGTAACAAATTTGCCATCCTGACTAAAAGTTCTTTGTACTTTCTGTATTTGGTGGCAATGCCTGAATAACGACTGCAATTGCATGATTAAACGGGCTGCCTTTAATGCTCAATTTATATGCAAGTCGCGTTTATTGCCAGTACCATTTATGTAAATCTACTCAAAGTTCTGTCTTCCTCTGTGTGCTATGGTAGTAATGCGGGTATAAAGACTACGATGTAATGTATGAATAGACGTTTATTCAATGCCAACATTGATAAACACTATATCTCATTTCCAAAGGTCACGAGATAACGTATTTTGGACAGTTGGTTTTATCCAGAAGTAGTACTGTATGAATCCTTCTCCTACACATATTTTAATATGCAATGGATGCTCTTTTTATTGGGACAAGATCAAACAAAGGTGCTCTCTCAAGAAGACCCCTCATGCACGTAAAACGGGAAGGACCAAAAACTCAGTCAACTCAGTCATTTGTATGTACTGTGCAAAATTACACCAGACATTTATTCAAGATATTGTAGATAGAATCATATTGCAAGGTGTAGCAATTTTGCCAAATGAATACATACTGTATACCTAATACAGTACTTCCTCGTCTATAGTTCCTCGTTGGACAGGTCGGTATAGTTCTCGGCTAACACTGTTGGGCCCGCGTTCGAATCTCCGGCCAGCCGATGAAGAATTAGAGGAATTTATTTCTGGTGATAGAAATTCACTTCTCGGTATAATGTGGTTCGGATTCCATAATAAGCTGTAGGTCCCGTTGCTAGGTAACCAATTGGTTCTTAGCCACGCAAAATAAGTCTAATCCTTCGGGCCAGCCCTAGGAGAGCTGTTAATCAGCTCAGTGGTCTGGTTAAACTAAGGTATACTTGTATAACTTCCTCGCCTATCGTTAAAATGAAATCACCCTAGTACTGTATTAAAAAGGACAAGTTCACGCCACCTATTGGACCTAAGAGAACCATATCCAACCGGCTTCTTAGGTAATGGTCCATTTCTTGACCAGTAGGGGGCTCTACCTTCAATTTTGCACTTCTTACCAGCGATGACCGAATTTTCGTTTAACAGCGAAAGTGAAACGATCGTCAACGATTCGATCAGTTTTCATTCTTAACTCCGACTATCACTTCAATCACATTTATATAAGTGATGTATTTATGTATGGGTGTAAAATATGGACAGACACTGAAACACTAATACGATGATGTATTTTGAATGTAAAAATCTTATCCTTAATATATTATCTCTTCTTAGAAACTACTATGAATAAAAAAAATAAAAGATGGGGAAAATGATTTGCAAGTATAACTGGCAGTTAACTCTGGGCAAGGGAGAACTTCGTCAAATCTAGCATTTATATTACGGTACATTGTGTAAAATCTAAGAGAAAACTTATCCCAAAAGAAATATTTGTCTGATAATTAGTGAACTCATACGATTAGTTGTAAATCTTAGTGTAAAATCATTTGTACTGGTTTACGTAAATGCATATATGTAATGATATACATTACAGTAGCATCTTTAATGTATATCATTACATATATGCCTTTACGTAAACCAATACAAATTATTTCACACTAAGTTTTACAACTAACAGTATGAGTTCACTAATTATCAGACAAATATTTCTCTTGGGATAAGTGAAGGAGCGTTTTCTCTATAGATTTTACATAATGTACCGTAATATAAATGCTAGATTTGTAGGTGAAATGCTTCAAGGAGCCTCCTCTCGGATAAGGTCCTGTAAATAAATAGCCCGAGTAAGCACTAATTCTTTTATCTAAATGGTTCAAGTTCCATATAATGTAAAAGTGGTGATTGTTACCTGTCTCAGTGACTCTAACAGCAAAACGCATGTCATTTATATTAAGACCTCTTTGTAAACAATGAAAAACTAAAACGCTGCATCTTACAGAGACAAACAAATGAAGGAAAACTTTGTTGACTGTAAGAGTCTTCATTCTCATTTGACAAAAATAAAATCTTCAAGGTCGGGAAGGTATTAAGTATTCCAGAGGGCTACAAATAAATCGCGCAGCAAGATGTTTGTATTAATAAATATGAAGATTCGTCTGCAATCTATTTAACTTATTCTGACAAGGATTCTTCATAGGTTACGTTCGCGTATAAATTTATTGCTTTGTTATAACATTTTGAGCATTAAAAGTACAGATGAAATGTAAAGTAATGATTATATACGTTTTTGCAATATAAATTGCTCAAAAGATGTCTTAAACATCGTTATGTACTAGAAATGCCATGGAAACGAACAGTAGTATATGACAGTAAAGAAAATTCATGGGCACACCTAATCAAAATACCTTAAGCGACGTTAGCCTTGGTGCCTTAAAGAGCAAATTGGTTGTCTGGCTGGTTTAGATTAAGCCGGCTTTATGCCAGCGCGGATCGTTGCCCCCGGTGTAGTTAAGGTCATGTGTTTGGACCTTAGGTGTAGTGAGGTAAATTGACGGTTTAAAAGGCTTCAAGAGACCTCCGGATTCATTTCATCAGAGACCTGAGGTGGTTGTTTGAGACTGTACAAGGTTGCTTATTTTTCTCGTCAACTTATCGCACCCTGGCTTCAAAATCATGGCTTTTACACTACACACACACATTATATATATATATATATATATATATATATATATATATATATATATATATATATATATATATATATATATATATATATATATATATATATGTTCCTGCATATATATTTATATGTGTGTGTTTAGGCACTTTTGAACTCCTAATTTACATAATGCACAGTTAAAACGCGAACTTAACATTTTTCCATACTCGTTGAAACAATTAATATTCATTCACTGATAATTCATTGGAAATCGCTTGGAACTAAAATTACTACAAAAAGAAAGCTGAGTCTTAAAATATTTATTTCCAAATTCGAGTAACAGACGACGCTCATAGTTATGAGCCTCAACTGATGTTTAGTAGCAGGGTATGTTATATGCTTGCAAAAAGAAAAAAAATGTGTAGGTGGGGTTATTTGTGCTACAAATCATTCATAAAAAAAATTGCTATCCTACAAGTCGCCGAGGTAAATCAGTCATTTCAGCGTCGCACAAAATGGTCTACTCGGCTGAGAAGCACAGAGCATTTTCACAACTCTATTTCATTTCCAGTGTCGTTCTGCATATCGCAACAGACTCTACCGTCGACATCCCTTCTTTTGTCATTTATTTTAAGGCACAAATGTTCAGAGCAAATTGGGATTAGATGCAAACATTCGTATCAAGCATAGCTCGAAACACTAAGATGGGGTAATGTAGAACGAAAAGTTTTTATATTCAACAGGCACAGAATTTTCGTACAATTGAGTACGATACTGTTGATGCCCGGATAAACTGGAGTTTATCGTAAATGTGCGATCATTATCTTACGTTTGGCAACCTACCGTTTCCTCCGCCTCCTCCACCCCCACCCCCTCCTCCTTCACCTTCCCTCCTCTTCTTCTTCTTCTTCTTCTTCTTCTTCTTCTTCTTCTTCTTCTTCTTCTTCTTCTTCTCGCCTCGCTCGACCCGGCCACGATTTCTACGCTGATGATGTATGCCGCCCTTAGTGGGACATGAAGCCATCTAATGATCCAACCTTCACTTGTTTACACTAGACTAATCAGGCTCCTGTGTAAGGAAATAAGGGGTAAACCTGACAGCAGAAGACAAAATAGAGCAAGTAAGAGAAAACCCGTGGCTAACGTAAAGTGAAAATGCTTGCATCCAAATCATGAATCGGATCTAACCAGTTGGCAGCTGGCTTGCTTCAGCTGACAACAAACGCGTCGGGTCTAGGGAGGAACCCTGTTGGGTTGACGCCACTGCCTGCCATTCCAGTTACTAAGGTAAGTGCTGTGATTACCCAAAATAAAGTTTCATGAAGTTAATCTGTGTTAGTAATGCTACTGTATATGTTAATTAGCCTTAACCAGTGCCCACAGTGTGAATGTAGGTAGTATGTAGTTCAATTCTGACTATATTATAAATCATAATAACATGGCTGGCTTGTGAGAAGTGTTGCCGGTAAAGATGCTAATTTAGTAAGGTAGCTGCAACCATTCTCAAAAGAAGGGTCAGTTAAACAGAATGACAGACAAAGATTTAGGCTTAGCATAATCACTCAACATTTGATAACTCACATTTTGTCGTATGAGAATAATCTTTTTAATTAATATTCGGTGCGTTTCGACAGTGTTAGAATTTCGCACATTTTCTTATACCGTAACAAATAATTCATATGTCTAAAATATAAACAGAAAGGTTAAGATCGCAGCATTAAGAATCTAATGTGTGTACATATATGTGTGTGAAGAAGAAGAAGAAGAAGAAGAGAGAGAGTATCAGGCATCGTCCTCGGGTATATAGATTTTGATAAAATGTTTGTACATAGTTTAGCGCAATTTTCCAGTTTTAGGGAAGCATGTGTGCTTCGTACATTCACGGCATTCGTATGCTTGTATGTGTTTTGCATTTATTATCGAATTTAAAACCCTTCCTACTTCTGACAGAGTACTATTATTATTATTATTATTATTATTATTATTATTATTATTATTATTATTATTATTATTATTATTATTATTATTGAACCAACTCTTCAGTTATTGGATGTAACAGTTTTACGACTTTTCCTGTTTACGGTAAGATACCAAAAACATTTTATAAATGTACGTATCTACAGTACAACGTTCCATCAGTAACACCTGTAAACGAACGCTCTCCGAAACGCGGGAAAACTATTATTTGAAAGTGTTATTATGTGATTAATATTGTTGACCTGTTGTAAAATATTACACTTAAAATTCAATGTATATTTTATCCCTAGTAAAACAACGTTAAATGCATGGCTTCCACTTAGAATGAATATAGACAACGTTAAGCCCAAGTCGACAGTCAGTCAGGAATCGTACAATATGTTTTTATCGTCGTTATGCATTCGCCCTCCGAGCGCATTTTTGTTTTTATCTATTTTTCCCACGCTCTTATATATATATATATATATATATATATATATATATATATATATATATATATATATATATATATATATGAACGTGTATGTTGATAAATATACTCTGTATATAATATCTGCATATACACATTTATTGTTAAGTAAGCAAAGTGTTTCATGAACTGTGTGAGCACACCAGCGTCAAGGACAAGTGACGTGAAACAATGAAGAAAAATCTTGAAGTGGTGTTGATGGTGATCTCTCATACCCCTACATACCGATTATTTTTTTTCCTGAAATGTGGAAAAACAGTGTTATGTAAAAAAAAAATCGTAGAGAAACAGATTTAACACTTTTAAAATTAGGAAGAAAGGTATAAATGATTTTGAAAAGTTTGCAAAACGTAGCTTGGTACTGCAGAACACAAATAGAATAAACAATTTAACGGAGGTGAGTAAATTGTTTCTTCAGTTGTTGTGATGAAATATTTACCTCAAATTATAATCGGCATTGTTCGATCACTGGGAAGGAAGCTGAAATTAAAGATAAAATGCCGAGGTTTAGCGAAGAATAAGACAGGAAAAAAAAAGATGGCTAGCCGGAAATAAAACGAGAAAAGGGAAACTCAAGAACCGAGAGAAATACTTAAAAGATGAAAAATGTTATGGCTGATTTCATGAAGAGAAGAAAAGACGATACTATAACAGAAAGTTATTAGAAGCATGAACGGACTTGACAAGCTTCGTCAGCTTGTCAGTTGTTTCATAGATAAACAAAAGGAAATAGCACCACCGGTATATGAATGTAAACAAGAACTTGCAAATAAATTAGCAAACAAATTGAAAATTAAATGTGCTCGAAAGCTCTATTAAGAGGGGTACCACTAGGGAGTGTTCCAAGACATTCACGATCTCAAAAGAACACCATCGAATTATCCTGCATTATGAAAAGAACGAAGCGAATACCTTTTGCGAATAATTCACAATTTCACATAGTTATGATGGACACGACTGAAGATAGTATTACCAAAATATGGAAAACAGTGAAAGGCTTCAAGAATTGAATGAACAGTAAAAGACTGACACTGAATGAAGAGAAAATATAATGTATATTAATGGAGGCAAAAAGAAACTTTAAGAAGTTTTATATTTAAAAAGT
>NC_089754.1:25428177-25445677 GCF_040412425.1 Macrobrachium rosenbergii | reverse complement strand
CAGAAAAGTGTTGTTCACGTATGTATTATCCTCTGCAAATATGGCGAGATATCATCGTACTGTATAAAACCTACGATTAAACAAATGAATCCAAACAGGTGGGACTTGGTATCTATTATTAAATGAAAAATGACAATGATGGGATCTTCATTTCATTCACAAGAAAGGGAAAGACAGGCCTAAACAACAACCGAGCGTGTGTTCGTGACTCATTAAAAGTTTGAAGCTCAGGCCTAAGCAGAGCCTATTGTTTGGTGTATGCTGCCAGGTATAATGATTGGATAATGTTCATTTCCAGTCTGAACATCCCGTCAAGTACTCTGTACTCCGTACAATCAATTACTCCGGTCCTGGTCGTTTCGGCCGTAAGTCATTTAGGCCGTAACATACAAAACAACGCAAAACTTTATGTTTATGGTATTTACCGTCATTAGTTTATGTTTTACGTACACCCCCAAGGGCCTGGTACTAAACACGACTCCCATTTTGCATGTAAATGTGCTTATGGCTTGAGGTTTGGAAATTAAAACAAATGGTTTCCGGTTGAAATCTTGAATGGGACAAACAGCAAGAAAAATGTCGGAAAAATGTTTGTCATGTGGAATTGGAGTTCGGACCGGAAACGGACTGTTATCCAATGATTTACTTGTGTACTCAATAAAATGGTATTTATGCTTGCCTTATCTAATGTATCATAAATCTTAAGGCCATATCATAAGAAAGGGTCATTTTTCGGAAGACTCCAGCCACCTCCCATATTATAATTTGCATTTTTCCTGGGTGAAACACATCAAATCAAAGAATTTTTTCTCAATACATAACCTTCACAAATGCTTAATAACATAGAAAAATAATTATGACATAAGGTAAGACAATACCAGTCCCCCACCCCCCTCCATAGCTAATATGGCAAAATTGTAACCAGGAAACACCCGAGGTTATGTTAGGTTGGTATTTTTAGGTTCATTTGGTGCCCTATCATTTCCTAGCCATTTTTGCATGAAAAACCATTTTGTCCAAATTCTGGTAGGCCTAAATGACTTCTTTTGGCCAAGTTTGTTATGTAGAGAGTGGAATGTATCAGCAGAAAGGATTATCAAGAGAGAGACAAAGATTTGTTTTACAGTATATCTAGAGTTCGAATATAAAACAAAATATGTACACTGACCATCAGCAAATCTTACATATAAGGCAGCCATTGTTAAACTGATACGTAAATTGGATGTTGGAAACTTGGAGGGGTAAGACAACTTCCTTGAATTTTACTTGAAAACACAAAAAATGCACATAAGCACTCACACAGAACATATATACTACAAGTGTGTAGCACTTCCTAAGCAGTGTCCAATAAGTTATTGAAAACTTTCTTAACAACAGTGGTCATTGAATACAATCCAATTCTTCACATTTGTATAATTCACTTCCACCTCATATCCATAGCCTAGGATATCCCCTTGGGTTAGAATTGAGCTGTGTGTAGATTATAGTTCAAAATACAGTTCGGTAAGGATAACCTACCCTGGGCCCTATGGTAACATATGAGTCAGTAATTATTTGAAAAATTAGTTTCTTGCCAGCCACATGAATCATAAAGTTTTTGTGTTCTTTGTTTTTCCCCAGCCTCCTATAGGTTTGTGTAACAATTATGGAGGACCCTCAGTGTGATCTATGTCTATAAGCAGTATCAGTTACAGAACATGTAATAAAGGATAAAAATGTTACAAGGCCAATTACAAAGGTGCATACCAGCTTTCCTTCCCTAACCTCACCTTTAAGGACAAGCAACAGGTCCCAAATGACCTGTTACTCTTCTTGAAGAGCTCCTTACCAACATATAGGGAAAACCCTTCTTTTATGTCTTATCAGGTATTATTACTCATAAAGTTGGAATTCTTTTGGCCTATCTTTTGCTGCTTGCTTTTTTGGGAAGTTCCAAGTCTCACATGATCAATTCTTATACTACAGTGTCATTTGCCATTCCTTCTCTTTTTCCTTGTTCTTGTAGATCCTTTTCAATATGTCTTCATAGAACCATGGATTTCAAACTAGGCACTGTTAGTTTTTCTTATCTTCTGGAAAAAATGAGATGCTTTTCACTACATAACTTGGATGGCAGTAGTGTTTTATGGTGCGTTCTTGGAGATGTCGAACAACTCTTGCAGTTTTAATTAAAAGATATGTGTAAAAGGCTAAGACTACTCTTTGGGATCTCTTCTGTTGGGGAGGGAAGATCCCCTGCATTATTTTCCACTATAACACCCATAAGATTTAATTGTGTTTAATCTTATGTCAAACATAAGGAACAAGTTGGTTTCCCACAAAAAGTAGGGCATACACCAAAAGAGGCATACGAGACAAATCTACCTTCTTAGTGGATACTTTGAACTCTGTACAAGCAATGTACAGTGATGTACACGTGGTTTGCAGCTGTTTATCACTGGTGCCAATCTGGGGATTCGATAACTCAAATCCTCCCACCTTAATTAATGAGTTTGCTTTTGAATAAGCATTGTTATTCAGAAAACCAAGATCAAATTAATTCTTTACAATATACCCCCAACTTCATTTGTTAACTTACTTCCTTCACCTCATTCCAGTTGTCAGCTGAGAAATAGCTCATCTGTCAAAGGATGGAGAGCTTTCTTTTTTTTTTCTGAGGGTTTTGGGTTTACAGTTAAAATACAATTTTACTTTGTCTTAAAATTAACAATGCTCAAGATAAAAGTGATTTTCCTGGATGTGGCTAGCTTAGCCCTGAAGAGATCAAGTACATAGTCAAACAAAATACTGAATACTATAAGAAATGCATGCAGTTAGCTCAAAGGTCATGCTTAGCAGCTGTGTCATGTCGACGAATTAATGGTGCACTCTGTTTGAAACGCCACTGAACCCAGTGTTAAGGTAGATTTTGCTTGTTGCAATATCACAATTATCGTTCTACGATGATTGTTCAATGATTATTGCTGGACGATAATCAAGAGTGTACTATTTTGCTCAAAGCATCTGTGTCTGTATGATTTTAGACGAGACAGCATCCCATGAAGGTAACCTATTGTTGCAAGAAAATGGCTCTGAGCAAATTGAGTTGAAAGAAGAGGTTGCTAATTAAATATCTTCTAGTAGAAGAGATGGAAGATGAAGTTCTTTTCCAGTTGTACGGGGGAAAAAAGGCTAAAAAACATTTGATGTTTGAATTGAAGAATGAAGAGGGATTATATCAGAAATTAATTGCAAACCACCTGAGTGAAGACCCCAATAAATTTGCTGAATTTTTCCGCCTTTCTGTTGAACAGCTCAACTTCCTGGTTGACTTGATCAAAGACAACATATCCAAGAAGTCTTACAACAGAAACCTGTACCCACTGATGCCTGAAGAAAAAATTTGTGTATGAATTTAGAAGAGCACTTTGCAATTGCATGATTGTTTTATCGATTAAGGGATATATTACAAAACCTGTGTAAAAATCTTGAATTGATTCATAGGTACTCTTCATTCGAGATTTGACTATCTTTCTACTGAGCCAAAAACCAAACCAACATCGATAAAAATAAAACCTCTGGTGAGGTTTTTCCTTTTATCATTGCCAATAATTCCTGAAAATCTCATAACATCCCATTGATAACACAAAATACTGTAAATTAGATTCAAAGTCACCTGGTTTTCCCACTTTGGCGGTGACTTCTGCCCAGACGTTGTCTTTTACTCATTGGTCCTTGTATTTGGAATGAGAAAGCTGCCGCATTGATAGATGTTTGGCAACTTCCTCCACAAGGATCTCATCTTGTTCCTCAGAAAACTTAGAAGCCATGACGCAGGTACCCCTTCTAGTTCAAGTAATCGTTTACGACTACGATTATATTCACCCTCCAGCCAACCGACTACTCAGAACCAACGATGATCATTAACAACTCTACCGTCAGTCGTTCAAAGCAGAACAGCCCTATTAAAAAACAAGCAAATTAGTGCTCTAAAATTCATTTGACGATCATCGCTAAGCCATGAACAATCATCGTTGAGTGATAATCATACAGAGCAAAACCTATCTTTAAGCTGTCTAACAAGGTTGGCAAATGTAATGAGATAACCTAACCCAGAAAGCATGTTTGACATGAATTAGCTGCATCAAAATTTTGACGGAATGCATCCTTTTAGTATACACCCCATGTAGAATCGAATTTTTCCCTTTGGAAGAAATTTAACCAAAATCCCATTTGACTTCATGACACTACCTCTAGGGTGGCTTGAGTCAGTCACACTAGTTCTTAAGGAATCATGACAGATGGCTTGTTGAGCATTGTACACCTGAAATTGCAAAGGTGATTCAGTGGGTTCAACAAGTTGGATCCCTGAACTGACAACCAAGGTGTAGTGTATCTGTGGCACAGTTCTGTTGTAGCCTTTGGCCTTAAGAAGATATTTCTTGATCCAAATATTTTCCCAGCTGACTGATTTGTGAAAACGTAGGTTTGTGTGCTATGAATGCATAAGGATTCATTTTACAGAAATCATAAGACACATTTGAGTACAGTAATGCACAATCTCTGAAAACTCAGTAAACTGTTCCTTTTTAATTGAAGCTCATCAAAACATGTCTCATTCTTTTTAATTATTTCAGAATTATTGGGAAGCAGTCCAGAACTTTTGGGGATAATTCATAAAAAGTTTATACCTCCTCATGAAGATAACATCATCAAGAACTTGAAAATATTGAGCAGATTTGTGCAACACGTAGAACTTTCCTTCAAAAATGTATGTCATTTCCAAAAGCTCTCTACCACAGTTTTGGTGTTTAAACCTTTTATTCAAACGTGCAATTAGTTCTGAAATGAAGGAAAAGCTAGCTGCTGAAAGAAAAAAATTGAGAGATGCATTTGAAGAAAAAGAAAAGGAATGGGAATCATTAGTGGATCGCTCACTTCTTCACGAGGAGGATATACAGATATATGAAGCCCATAAAGAAGCTAGCCAATTGGGTCGTTTCTCATATGATGATCCTTCAACTGGTAGAAGGGTTATGACAAGACGGAGGCACTTTTATAGAGGGTCTTGTTGTGGAAACATATGTCGCCATGTAAGTACAGTATCTTTTCTTTTGAAGTGTTTGGCTTGAAAATCATAGGTAGTATTTTTATTGGTTAAAATACTTTACTTTAAAATACAAATTGTGCCATACATTTTGTGAGCCTTGGACATGATATACAAATCTATATTTTGCAAATGTTTTTAACAGCCAGTCTTTGACTTCTGGTAAAGTAGTTAAGTTGGTTTCATATGAGGCCTCTTTATTCACCAATACTATTGAGCTATCATGACACTGGTGACATGTTTCTGAGGGGTGAGCATTTAAACCCAGAGCCAGTTTTCAGAGTTTTAAAAGGTGAGCAAAATGATGGGCAAAGAACTAAACAGTGTTTACATTATGAACCATATTCACATTGTTTTTTTAATTATTGATTTTTATTTTTGTGCTTTTAGGTTACTTATACCAGTGTTTGTATTAGACAGAGTGTTTTCATGGGTGTGATCATTGATTTTATTTTGGATATTTTCAGCTAAATGTGCTATTTTTGTTTATGCATGTATTTAAAAATGAAACAGCTGTTATGTTGTATATGAAGTTTATTCATATAGCTGGTGCATTAGCTAGCTTCTATTCATTGGTAGCATAGATCCTGTTAACATTCACCAGCTTTTTTTTAATTTATACATCAGATTGACTGTTTTCAAGTTAGAGTAGGGAGAAATATACTAATAATGACAGTTGTGAGAGAGAGTCTTTACTTGTAGAAAGTCCTCTAAAGCCTGAGAATGGAAATCATGTGAGAGGATGAAAGACCTTTGGCAACCTCAAGAGACTGAATAGAAAAGTCTTTCTTTCAGAATAATACACTAAATGGCTTCCACTGATGGTGGTTGAAGGTTTTAAGATTTTGATGAAATATATTGACTTAAGATCAGTCAGTGAGACTACTGTACACCACATTGGAACTGTTTGGGGAGATATGGTGGTGATTGAAGGAAATGTGGAGCTCTTTCCCAATTTTTAGTCTCTCTCTCTCTCTCTCTCTCTCTCTCTCTCTCTCTCTCTCTCTCTCTCTCTCTCTCTCTCTCTCTCTCTCTCTCTCTCCATAAGCTAGGAAAGGTGGTGTTGCTCAGCTTTTGATGGGTAGAGCCCTTTCTCTCATTAGACTATCTAGAACTTACTGTATACCTCTTCCAGTCTTTGGGAGTGGGTGTGACTCTTGTGTTTCTCAACAGTGCTAATGAAAATCTTCTCTATATACACTGAATGGAAGTTTAGCCTCATAAATTCAGAATTAGTATCATGAGACTGTGAATTTGGTAACTTGGTGACATGCCAAGGACATGCTAAGAACTGGACTAGGTATGAATTGGAATTCTCCCTCCCAAGAAGGTGGGATGAACCTACATTCTCTTAACTATGGTGGATTCTTCAGACCCAGAACCCTTAGAAAAAACCTACTTCGCACCTGTGTAGATGTAAGAGCTCATTATTGCCTATGTAACTCAGACTTGCCTATCTACCTCACTTACAATAGTTGGCGCCTTGCATGCTAGTGCTAATACACTTTGTGAATTAGGTACTATGTATAGATCAGTGTATTCAGTATTGCAGCTTTGTGCTTAATGCATAAGTGTGCAAATTCCCTTGCATTACAGTACCTATAATGGATCTTGTACAGTGCCATCCAGCCTCACTGCTTGCCTGAGGTTACACATTCTTTTACACATTCTTCTCTACCCCTTTCCATGTTTGAGATAAGGCCTATCACACCTAGTTTACGTGGACCACTGACATAAGCACCAGTGGCTGGTTTATTATATTATTGGTGGGTTTCCCTTGTAGGAGAGAGGCACACCACTGCAGCCTTTGTGGTGTCTCATTTATTATTGCTGGCCTCAAATTAGCCTTTTTAATAGCTGATCTGTCTTAGCCATAGAGCGATGTATGCCCTTTAGGACTCGTTCATGTTATTTACAACTTCTCCCCATTACAGTAATATTACAGTGATGTTATTTTTATTGTGCCAGAATTCTGTCAATGATATCTTCAGAAGTGAGTCCTCATAAGAAGGTGCCATCAGTTTCTGTTGATGTGAAGCATTATCAGTCCTCATTTCTTTTAAATAAATCATGTTTTCCTTATTCAGAAAATGTGGATTTTTTACTTGGCACTGTTAAAGAAATCGATAACACCTTTTAATGTTGTAGTGTTTTACTTTAGGCTACCAAGAGGGGACTCATTTTGGCTTGATTCATCTCCTTTGTTAGAAAATAGATTGTGAGCTTTGTGATGTCAGAAATCACTGGAAGAGGTTTTTAATTGGATATCTTTGATAAAGATGTTAGATCTGTTTCCAGGAGAAACAGATTAGTGGATGACTAAAGTAGCCAGATACCCTTCTTGAATTTCAGGTTTTGGTCAGAAGCATTTTGCCCTCTTTCAAGGTTCTTAATGACCTTGGCTTTGATGAGATCTACGTGTGTGTGAATATTTTTTAGAAGATTCTGGTTACCATTATTCACTAACATTGATTCTAAATGATCTTGGATTGATTTTTTGGAGGGGATCAGTCATCCATGCAATTTCTTCGACAGTAGTACCACAGGGTGTTACTTGAATTATTAATACTGTAAGACCATAGAAAGTTCATTGTTTTCCATAGTTCTACAGGTTCTCCAGACAGGAGGTTACATCATCCACTCCTTCAGTTTCTAAGTTCCAGGATTTCACCTTTGGATACTAGATCTCCCTTTGGTTTCACATTCACAGTTGATCTGTGATCCTCTTTTCCTGCCAAAAGCAACCAGATTTACTGAACGGTAGCACCAATATCCAGTAAATGTACCTCTCTGTCAAACTTCTCAGTTCCAGAGGTCTCTTATTCCTCACACTGCTGGACTGTGGAACAGTCTCCCTGAGGATGTGCAATTGGAACCTCAAAAGTTCAAGCGAAGATGCAGTGCATTACTGCCCTAAAGCAATTCTTGTATTGTACAATTTTATTTAAATTTTTATCGATTTATTTATTAATGTGTTAATTTATTTATTCCTTCGTTATAACTCCTCTTTTTTTTTGTATTGCCTGTTAACTTTTATTACTACTTTCAAATGAACACTATACAGTATTATTTGGAAGCTTGAAAATCAAGTCAGTGGCCCCTGTGGGCTTGTTCCGAATGAATAGGGTTCATCTTCTGAATAATAACAGTAGTAATAATAATACAGTAGTTGTATCATTTGAAGAATGTTTTGAGGATCATTTCATTCTTATTCTCCATTCTTCAAATCTTCTACATCCCTTTGTAGATGGATACATTTGGATACTGTATATGGTTTACATTTACCTCATTGGAAAGTTATGGAGTTTTAGGAGCTTAAACCCTGTTGATGTAAATATTGAAATATATTTTATATGTTAAGGCAGTTAAACTATATCTTAAACTTCCCTCCATTGGGAAAAGTATTGATAAATACAATTACGGTTGGAAATGTTTGAATTCCACTATGCCCTTAGAAACACGACAAAGGAGATTCCCATATTTAATTTGTGAGTTCCAGAAACTCTACAGCAACTATGAGTGATCATTCTTTTATTCTTTATATTGATTTATAAATTTCATATAAGTAACTTACCAAGTAATTACATAGCTAATGTTTCTACTCGCGCAGCAGCCTTTTTAAAAATTCACGGTAGCGTTCTATTGTTTTGTGTAGGTGACAAGCCCACCCACTAACAAGGAACACTGGCCAATAAACTCACTTTGTTTCTGCCAGCTCTGATGTATGCATCGGTGCTTCTTGCAGCAGCTTTTTTCTTGCTTTTCTGTTGTCTTTACTGAACTTTGGTGAAGTATTATCACTTTATTTTGGTAGCTTGCAGAGCTTTTGTCAGCTCATTAGTTTTTTTTTGGATAATGATCCTAGTTTTATAGAGTTATGTCAGATTCTAGCTCTTCCAGTTTTCTCTGTTGCAGTGAAGGATGCAAAACTAGGTTGACTAAATCTTATGATCCGCATTCGATTTTTAGTAAGTGTAGGGGGCAAGAATGCAATAGGGAGAAAACATTTAATGAATGTTCTGATTGGGATGAGAAACAGTGGAAAGTGCTTAGATCTCACATGGATAAGTTAGAAAGGGATAGGAAGTGGAAAGCAGCTTCTAGAGCTGAGAAATGATCTCTTAGCTTAGAAACCACTCCTAAACCTAGTTTAGAAGCTAGTCCTGCTATTCCTTCTACTCCTATTCCTGCTTTTTCTCCCAATACTGGCCTACTGTTCATCCACCTACTCCCTTGCCTGGCTCCCTTGCTTCCAACCCTAATACCATTGACAGTCTAGAGTCTAGGTTTTATCAGAAGATTAATCTGGTAGTGAACACAGTGGCAGAGTTAGGTGCATCTCTGAAATTAGTGATGGACAAAGTGTTCGCCGAAAAAGTGACGAGTGCTAGTGTTGTGCAAGCGGAGGAGGTGGCTACTTGTCCCGCTGGTTCTCCTAGACGAAGGTCCCTGCCCTGCTCCCCTGAACTTGGGAGAAGACATACCGGAAGTCCAAGGGAGGCACGTTCCCAGGTATTGACAGACAGCCATTGGAAAGGCGTCTTATTGGATATCCACCAATTGTCTTCTAGTTCCAACAGGAGGCACCGAAAACGATTCCTAGATTCTTCACGTCCTCTAAAGCGTCATTCAGATGAGTTTTTTGTGATCTGCTTCCTGTTAAGCAGTCTAAGAAGTCCAGTTTTAGCCCACAGCCTTCGTATAGTTATGATGTGGACCCTTTTGTCCCGGCCCTTTCCACCATCCTTCCACATGGGACAGTCCAGAGGCCTTCTTTCCCGAGCACCCAGCGAACTCTCTCAGGTGCCCCACGTCAGCATCCAAATACCTGTCTCCTCTCAAGCACTTGGTGTCACTTTCCAAGTGCCCAGCACCAGCTCCCAGGCGCCCGAAGCCAGTTCCTGAGCACCTGCCACTAACTCTTCAGTACCCGTCATTCTCCTCTGAGCGCCAAGCACCTGCTCCCAGACGTATTGTTTCTCTTCAGTCACCTTTGCCTTTAGTTCAAGACGAACCTTCATTGGTTCCCAATAAGCAGCAGTTGGCTGAGAGTATGAGCTTGCTGAAGAAAGCTCCCTCTGCTTCCAAGACTTATCTTGAGGCTACCCTGTCCCTGGTCTCTCAGCAGAGGAGGAAGGCAGTCATGAGCCTGCTCCTCCATCGGCATATGAAGCTCTTCTGCACTATTTGTTGGCCAATTTTCCCACCTTTTTTGCCCCAGCTGCCCCAGTCTCGCCAGCCTCAACCTTTTTGATGAGGTTTCATCCAGACAACAGGACTAGGCTCCCCAACATGGTGCTCTCTTCATCTTCCAAGAAGGCTCTTAAGGAAAATGAAGATTGGCTTTCAGCTAAAGGGGAACAAGGAAAAGCTTCCTTTGCCTTGCGCCTTGTTTGAAGGAGATATTTGTCTTAGCCACCGGGGACGCCACCGGGGAAGCTCCTTCTTTGGGAGTCGCTGCCTCCTCCCAAGGGGACTTCTCTGGTCTCATTGACTCTTCTCAACGTTCTGTGTTTCGTCAGCTAAGATTGTGTTTTCATCGGCAGAATTAGACTACCTTGTCAAAGATTTGTTCAAGGTGTTTGAAGTATTTAGTTTCCTCGACTGGACAGTGGGGCCACTTGCCAAGAAGATTGAAGACTGTCAAGTTTTTTCATCCGATATTGCCTCGGACTGGCTGGGAGTCCTGTCCTGCATGGACAGGACCATTAGGGATGGATCTCTAGAGCTTGCCACTTTTTTTTCTCTTGGTGTCTTGAAGAATAGAGAGCTCTGGTTCTCCTTTACCACAGAAGTCGGCCCTGTTGTTTTCGCCTCTGGACCAACACCACCTCTTCCCTCAGGACACGGTTAGGCAGATTGCATCTGATTTGCAAAAGAAGTCCACGCCAGGTTTGTTGTGACAATCCTCCAAGCTTTCCAAGGATTCAACTTCTTTTGCTCCTCAGACATCCTCTCCACTCCAGCAGCAGCCCTTTCGTGGAGGTAGCCCCAGATCGCAGTCTAGGACCTGCCCTTATGTCCGTTTCACGACCAGGTCCATCAAGAAGGGCCCAGCCAAGACAGCGCCCAAAAAGTGAGATGGAAGTCCTTCATTCACCAGTAGGAGCCAGACTTCTACAATTTTGGGAGAAGCTCCCCATTAGTCACCCCTCCTAACACATTGTCGGCTTACTCAAAAGGCTCAGAGAGACATTCGGCCCCTTTGGAGGAGGTGTCCTCCCTCATCCAAAAGAGGGCCTTAGAGCAAGAGCACCAACACAGAGGGCTTCTACAACTGTCACTTTGTGGTTCTGAAAGCTTCAGAGGGGCTGGAGGCTAGTCCTAGATGTAAGCGCCCTCAATCGCTTTGTCCAGAAGACAAAATTCAAGATGGAGATGAACCATTCAGTCCTCTCGCCTATTCACTAGGGTGACTGGATGATAACCTTGTATATGCAGGATGCATACTTCCATATCCTGATCCATCCGGACTCCAGGAAGTATGTAAGGTTCATCTTTCAGGACAAAGTATATCAGTTGTGGACCCTTTACTTTGGCTCCTATTGCAAAATGGCTCCATCTAACACGGGTAAATGTCACACTCTATCTGGACGACTAGCTGCTTCAATCCCCATCAAAGGAAAAATGTATGAAGGACATGCACAAAATTCTTCTCCACACCCAGGAACCGGGTCTTCTCATCAATCTCCAGAAGTCCCAGTTGACCCCATCGCAAGAGACTCTCTATTTGGGGGATGACTCTCAACTCAGACTTTTTGGGCTTTTCCGTCTCCCAAGAGAATTTCGGGCTGCCTTCAGACGGTCCGCAGCTTTATAGCCCTCCCTTCCTGCTCAGCTCAGCAGTGGATGAGCCTTTTTGGGACTCTAGCATCCATCAAGTCATTTGTCAAGCTGTTCAGATTGCACATGAGAGTTCTTCAATTCTTTCTAAAGGCCATCTAAGACAGGAAAACATAACTGGACTCCTACTTGTTTCTGATTACCCCAGAGATCAAATCAGACCTGCAGTGGTGGCTGACCAAAGAAAGACTATCAGTAGGGAAGTCCCTTCAACCTCTGAGCCCCCAACTAGACTTGTATTCTGATGCCTCGGACGTAGGCTGCCTACATATAAATGTCAGAGAACTAAAGGCGGTTCATCTAGGCTTGCAGCATTTCTCGAACGTGGTCCGCGGCAAGACAGTAGTAGTGCGTGCGGACAATACCATGGCCGTATCCTATATCTAGAAACCATGGGGCACTCACTCCTCTGTCTACCGGGCAGCAAGAGATCTACTCTTGTTGATGGATCAAAATCGAGTGACACTGGTCACTAAGTTTATCCAGGGGAAATTAAATGTCTTTGCGGATGAGCTGAGCCATCGGAAGCAGGTCCTTCCCACCGAATGGACCCTGGATCCCCTGGTCTGCATCAACTTCCTCTGTTTTGCTTTCCAGGCCCGGATCCTGCATGGGCAACAGACTCCATGTTGCAAGACTGGCCCAATCTGGATCTTTACGCCTTCCCACCTTTCAGCATGGTCAGGGAGGTGATAAACAAATTTCAAACTCATCACAACGTAACTATGATCCTCATAGCCCCGTTTTGGCCCCTGAAGGAGTGGTTCCCAGACCTTTTACGCTTATTGATGGATTTCCCAAGACTTCTTCCCCCAAAAGCCACATTTACTCAAACAGCCCCACTGCAGGAAACACCACCAAGGGCTGTCCGCTCTTGTTCTGACAGGCTTCAGGCTGCCTGCAAGCTTGTCACAGTGAAAGGTTTTTCAAGGGGAGTTGCAGAGGCTGTTGTACGGTGCAGGCATAACTCTTCTAGCCTCGTCTACCAGGTTAAGATGGCAGTCTTCCATCAATGGTGCGTCACCCATAATGTCTATTCTGAGACATCAATAACTCAGATTGCTGATTTCCTCCTATATCTAAGGAGCTCCAGAAATATGTGTTCTTCCACCATCAAGGGGTATCAAGCTATGTTTAGCTCAGTTTTTAACATGGAGGCCTGGATCTTTCGTCAAACTCAGATCTTAATGACCTCATCAAGTCCTATGATACATCCAAGCAGAGGAAGGACGATCTGGTCTCTTGGAACCTGGACGTAGTATTGAAGTGGCTAACAGGTCCTACCTTTGAACCCCTTTGTTCCGCTTCTCTGAGGAATATCATTCTAAGACACTATTCCTTGTTGTTTTAGCTACTGCTAAAAGTATTAGTGAGATTCAAGCCATTGATAAAAGGGTAGATGTTCCCGAGGAGATGCAGTTTGCTTCTTTACCCTAGGTTTTTTAGCTAAGAATGAGGATCCGTCCATTAAGAATTTAATGGACATCCTTGGCTCCGAGGAAGAAGAGAGAGTACTTTGTCCAGTCAGAGCTCTGAGGTATTACCTGAGCAGGACTGAAAAGATCAGAGGTCCATCCAGTAACCTCTGGCGTTCAGTTAAGAACCTGTTGTGTCCTACTAAAAATCCATTGTCATTCTTCCTGAGGGACTTAATTTCTGAGGCACTTTCACAGATTCAGGAGGACATTTTGCCTACTTTTAAAGTGAAAGCTCATGACGTCAGGGCAGTAGCCACCTCTTTAGCTTTCAGGCACAATATGTTCCTATCTTCCATTCTCCAGTCGACCTACTGGAAGTGCAAGTCTATTTTTGCATCACACTATTTAAAGGCAGGTGGAAACTGTGTTTGATAATTGCAGTACCTTGGGGCCCTTATTGGTGGCTGGCATGGTATTAGGGGAGGATTCATTGGCACTTTTTTTCCTACTATCCTTTCACCGTGGTGCAGGGTTTCGAGTTGTTGGGGAGCCTGGGGTTACAGTGTACCTGGAGAACCCACCAGTCTTAGTGGATGGGTTGTGGTGTTTTGAGATTAGGTGACAGCGTTGTCTGATTCTTTTTAATTTGGTACTACGCCCAGGGCAAGGGCACTTTTATGTGCTTTGCTAGCCATCAGGCCTATCCTCCGCTGCAAAGCTTCCACTGAAGTAGAGGTGACCCATGGCTCAACTGCCACGCCACTACAGGTTAAGATGAGCACCAACCAGAGGCAGTATTCACTTGCAGCAGCTCTCTTACCGGGCAAGGAAACAACAAGCATTGTATCAGTGCTGGTCAAGTTTTCCATTTCAAAGTCATTACCATGCTTTACTGTTTTAATGGGATTCAGCTATGTAATTACTTGGTAAGTTACATATATGAAAATAATATTTTCATAATAAAATTAAGTTTCATATATACTTAACAAGTAATTACAGAATCGGAGCCCTCCCTCCTCCCCTCTCATGGACGTAAGGGCACAAACAAAGTGAGTTTATTGGCTGGTTGTTCTAAAAAGGCTGCTGCACGAATAGAAGCATTAGCTATGTAATTACTTAGTAAGTATATATGAAACTTAATTTTATTATGAAAATATCATATTTTTTGTAAAAATAAAGGTAACTTTCTGTATTTTTTAATTTTAGCAAAGGGCAAATATATTCAACAATTAATGATTGTTCTTTTTTTCAGTGTATTTATAACTATGAAAACGTAGCTGAGCAAGACAAAGGTAAAAAAATCTTCAACTCTGCCTTCTTTGTCGAAAAGGAAACCAGGCCAGACTTAATAAAAAGATTTGCTTCTTCAGTAGGGTCAAGTAAGCTAAGTGAGAGAGATAATTTTAGAAGTCAGTTTAGAACTAGTGAAGATGAAAGTGTAGATCCTTTATTTTTCAAGCACTAAAACTTATGTGGAGTTTCTGTTACTAATTTCTCATCAAAATACTGCAATTGTTAATTTGCATGTTTGCTAAATCATCTATGGAAGTGCTGTAGTAAATATGGAAATAAATTATACATGTATTTTATTTTCATGTTTTCATTATCACTGTTCTTATTTTGCCACTATTACAGGTACAAGGTAGGTGATTATGTACAGAAGGATAGACCTGAAACCAAAGGTGATGAAGTGAACAGGTTGGAGGAAGCACAAAAGGAGGCTTTTATAGTAAAACCTATATAATTCGGTGTGTAATGGGGAGAGAATGTACACAGGTACTTTCGACGACCAGTTATTTATATATGTGCTTTAACTTGTAATGAAGTGGAAGTTTAACTCAGCAGGGTGTTCATCCATGATCCAGCAGTTAAAAGTATGAATGTGGCAGTGATCAGTTGGTTTTTTCCTTTAGATCCTCATCCATACTAGAATCATAGCTAAACTCAGTAAATAGCTTAAACTTTATATTTTATCTTTCTCTGTGCATTAGCATTCAATTTTTATTATGTACTTTAAAGCTCATTAACCCTTTAACGCCGAAGCCCTATTTTCAAAAACGTCTCCTTGTATGCTGGCGCCCACGAGAGGTAGCGCCAAGGAAAAAAAAGTTTTTTCAAAAATCACAGCGCTTTAGTTTTCTAAGATTAAGAGTTCATTTTGGTTCCTTTTTTCTCATTGCCTGAAGTTTAGTATGCAATCATCAGAAATGAAAAAATATTATCATATATAAAAAAAAACTCGTATATAATTGTATACAAATCGCGCTGTAAGGAAAACGGTTAAAGCTAATGAGTTAATTTTTTTTAGTTTTATTGTACACTAAATTGCGATGATTTTGGTATATAACAGATTGTAAAACGATTAAAGCAACACAGAGAAAATATTATCACAAAATGATGCATGAATTCGTAACGTTGACGTAAAAAGTTTTTTTTCAAAATCACCAAAAATCAAAATATTGTGCTAGAGACTTCCAATTGTGCCAAATGAAGGAAATTGATTGAATATTACTAGACTGTAAGTTTTTAGCTTACAATTGCATTTTTTGAAACCATTTCCCTGGACGTAGTTAAAGTTGACTCGAAGGTTGATTTTTTTCTATTTATCGTTATTTCGATGTAAATATTTACAAACTGTGAAGAGCTAAAGGAATGATTTATTTTTTGTTGTATTCTACATGCAATTGCGCACATTTTTATGTATAACACTTTATGTAACGAATAATATGAAACGGCGAAACAATTACGGCAAACTGACGCAAGAATGACAGGATTTTTCAGCGGAGTCCGCGCGCATGAGCGGAGGAAATTATTTTTTCAAAATTCACCAAAAATATAAATATTGTGCTAGAGACTTTCCGTTTGTTGCAAATGAAGGTAAGTGATTGATTGTTACTCGAATGTAATAATTATGGCTACGCACGCGTTTTTCGATCATTTCGTCGAAATAAAGTTGACCGAACGTTAAAATTTTGTCAGTTATCGTGATTTCGGCGAAAATATTAAAAACTGTGAATAGCTAAAGGAATGATTTATTTCGTTGTATTCTATATGAAATTGCACATTTTGGATGTATGTAACACTTTATGTAACGAATAATATGAAAGGCGAAAAATTACGCAGCTAACGCAAGAAATGCCACGATTAGCGATTCCACATGGGAGCGGAGGAAATTATATTTTTCAAAATTCACCATAAATCTAAATATTGTGCTAGACTTTCCGCTTGTTGCAAAATGAAGGTAAATGATTGATTGTTACCGAACGTAATAATTATGGTATTTACGAATGCGTTTTTCGATCATTTCATTTAGCCGCTGACTGAACGTTAAAATTTTGTCAGTTATCGTTATTTCTGGCGAAAATATTAAAACCTGTGGAAGAGCTAAAGGAATGATTTATTTTTTTGTTGTATTCACATGAAATTGCGTACATTTTGATGGTATAACACTTATGTAACGAATAATATGAAATGGCGGTAAATTACGCAAGCAGACGCAAGAAATGCCACGATTTTCAGCAGACTCCATGAGCTAAGGAAAATTTTTTTCAAAAATTCACCAAAAATCTAAATTATTGTGCTAGAGACTTTCCGCTTGTTGCAGAATGAAGGTAAAATGGATTACTGTTACTCAATGTAATAATTATGGCTTACGGATGCTAAGCTGATTATTTCGGTCGAGGCCAAAGGACTGGTTGCTGATTTTTTCATTTTCATTTCGATGTAAATATTTAAAAACTGTGAAGAGCTAAAGGAATGATATATTTTTTGTTGTATTCTACATGAAATTGCGCACATTTTGATGTATAACACTTTATGTAACGAATAATATGAAAGGGCGTAAAAAATTACGGCAAGCTGACGCAAGAAATGCCACGATTTTCAGCTGATTCGCGAGCGGAGGAAATTATTTTTTCAAAATTCACCAAAAATCTAAATATTAAAGCAGAGACTTTCCGTTTGTCGCAAAAATTAAGTAAAATGATTGATTGTTACTCGAAATGTAATAATTATGGCTTATGAATGCGCTTTAGATCATTTCGCTTCCAGTCAAAGTTGACCGAATGTTAAAATTTTGTCAGTTATCGGTATTTCGCGAAAATATTATTAAAACCTGTGAAGAGCTAAAGGAATGATTTATTTTTGTTGTATT
>NC_089754.1:25415677-25425677 GCF_040412425.1 Macrobrachium rosenbergii | reverse complement strand
TATATAACCAAAAAATAAATTCAATGCAATACTCACTAGTAAACATAAACTAAAAAAATAAACGTAGGATACCTTACCCGCAATCCTGACTCTTCGTGCTGTTTCTTGTTTTCTTCCTCTCCATTGAAGAGTCTTGTATTTTTTCCTCCCAACATGACGGGCACAAGCGGAGGGAGGGAGACGCGCTACTTACTGCTGTGTCGCTCTTCGGCAGTTCGCGCGCCTCCCGTGTCGCTCTGGCAGGCGACTCCAATAAACAAATCAGACAGGTACCCGCGGTTACACCCATCCAACCTGCAAAGTGCTACTTGCAGGTGCGACATACACGCATCGCTGTCTCTCTATCTTGCCATTCATATGGCACACCTGGCAACGTTTCTGTCTGCCCCCTTCGATGAGCTCCAGTGTGTGATCTCCTGGCTGCAGCCAACACACAGGGTCGGCTACCCGACGGGACACTGGAATTCGAGGGGCGGCGGCACCTTCAGGGGCGGCGGCATCTTCAGGGGCGGCGTCATCATCAAGGTCGGCGGCAGCAGGGGCGGCGCCGGCAGGATGAGGAATTATGATGTCGGGGTATCTCACGACATCCAGACCTTTCCTCTCGGCAGAGCTGAGCTCGGGGCAGGGGCGCCATAGCATTACCCGGATCGAAGTTGATGAGGGCATTCCTGTGCCACCTCAAGAAACTGGGATGTGGGCCAACCTCCGAGCGTCCGACTATACCTACAGTAAATGATGTAGGCATTTCTGGAGGGCCAATCAAGGAGGTATTTGAGGAGCTTCTGTAGTCCACCTCCTGGTTCTCCTGGCGAAGGGATACTGGATGAGTTGATCAAAGAGACCAACCTCCCATGTGCCTGCTAGGAGTGCCCGAAGACAGTAGGGCGTTGGACACCTAAACCTCACGTAACTGCCCTGCTGGCGTGTCTTCTTCACTGGGTGATCTCTTTGATGGGTTCATGACTCATCGTAATCATGGGCACGAATGACCCCTCCAACAGGATGACGAAGATATCTCCTTCCGCCGCCACTCTGTCTCTGTCTTGCAAGATGCTGCGGTGGCTAGCAAACCTCTTGAAGACATTCGGGTCCACGCACCAACCGGCGCGGGGTACCACTGACGCACACTGCTTCCATACAGTTCCTGGGCCAGATACTGAGTTATAATAATTATCCATAAACAGGTGGTATCCCTGGTTACAGAAACGATTCACAAGACTGAAGACAGTGTCACGCAGCGTGGAGAAGACCCCAGAATACACACAAGAAGTCTCACAACGTATCCAGTGTTGGCTTCGTAATAAAAATAACTTACACCATACTTCTTTGCCTCTTCGGGTTGTACACTTTTATACTTAGACGCCCTTTGTATGGCATCATACCCTCATCCAAAGAAAGGTTCTTCGAAGGAACCACGAGAGTCTGGCACCGTTCACGAATGAACTCCAACACTGGGCGGACTAAGATGAGGCGGTCGGGGTTATTCCGGGGTATAGCCCTTCGGTTGAAGGCGTTGAAATACCTGTCCAACGCCAGGAAACTATCACGGACATAATGCCGCCACATTAGGCGTGACGGTAATTCCGCTCCAATATTGGCGCGGACGCCAGCAGCAGGCATCATCCCAAAGAATATGTGAGCCCCAAAAGTGCGCTATGTCCGTGAGGTTGCAGTTCTGGCCAGCAAAAAGTGGTACAACGCTGCCCGCACTCTCAAGGTACCGAGCGCACTACCGTCTCCGCAACCAGAATTCAAGCAATCTCCCGCATCAGGAAAAGCTGAATGAACCTCTGTACCGTGAGAGGTACAGGACGGCCAGTCCAGGTACTGCCGCGGAATGGGTGCATGTTAGTGCGGGCCCGACCACCTCATCACTCGGACGAACGGCCTTCACCTGAGCTGCCGCCGACGCTGGCGGTATCTTCACGGTTTGTGTCACAAGACACGCCAAGACGCGTAACGGCATGTCTTCGCACTCTCACACTCCCAGCCGGGCCGCTCCACTTTCCCCATCACTTTCTGCTTCGGCCCCACTCAGCCACAATCGAGTCATCCCTTTCCTCCTCCAACTCACTTTCTCCTCGTAGGCACTAAACCCACTAAACTCTAATTCACTTCCTGCTGGAGGATCCTGCACGGACATTGCGGCAAATATTATTCGTCATCGCTGACGCCAGGCTGCTATGTCGCCATCGCTTAGATGACCAACTACCACCGAAATCAGGACTTTCTACCTGCTCACCGAGCTCCAACAAGTACTATCAATGTCCTTTTGTTGGAGGCCTCAAATGTTTTCGGATGCTCTCAGACACCCCGATGCTTCCCTAGGGTCGTAAAAGGAACGGGATGGTCCTGGTCGCCATAGGTCACACGTGGCCTAACAACACGCTGCTGAGAAGTTGTCACTTGGCTGGGTCCTTCTCCAGCATCCAAGTCCAAACTCGCCTCACACGCTCACTCGACAGGCAGTGCGCCTTTCACGCCTCCTGACGCTTTGCGATATCTCTGCAAACGTCAGTTGCAGCACTAACGCTTTAACACTCGCAAAAAGTTCAGCAAAACACGCTCACAAGCCAAAATATCGCCCCGCAAGGCGCTACTCTGATGCCTGACGCGAGATGGGGAATTACAAGATGCGCTGCCTGGGTGACGCTAGAAACAAAACAACAGCTGATCCGTGAATCCCCAGCATCCGCCGCAGGCGCCGATTTGAAATCTTCCGCAACTAGGGCCTATAATTATTTTTCCGCGAATATTTAAAAGCATTTTCAGTCGACGTTTGCAACATCCACTCGGCATTCGACAGACAATTTTGGACGACGTTTAAAATGTCCAACAGGCGTTTAAGGGTTAAAGATATTGCAGCAACATTGTTACTGGTGTACAGTAATATGGAATATGAAAATCAACAAATTGTTGCACCAGTCAAATCTGTCATAGTCTGTTTACAGTGAGGTACTCTTTACTCATGGTTGGCTGCTCTTCTAGGAAAAGGATGTTCCAAAATTAATCTGGAGCAGAAGCGTTCCATAACCCTACTACGGAACTTTTCTAGGAGAGGGTCATTTCAAAATCAAACCAGGAGTCTTCACGACAAAAGTAGGGTAAACCAGTGATTTCATGGACATGCTGATGTGTTTATGGGTGCACAATACAGGAGCTAAGAAAGGGAAGTTTAAAGGATGTTGTCTTGCTTGAAGTGTATAGGAAAGATGGTATTTTGAATGAGATTGAAGGGGAAGATAAGGAGTAATCCATGGTTACAGAAAAAATTTTAAAATTATACAAATATCCCTTCCAGGAGCTGGCAGCTATCCTGAATCTGGAAATGAGATATTCTGCAAATATCCTTTGATTTGGCTGAGATGGAAGAATGGAATATTGCTTTTGTTCCGCAAATGACACAGTCAAACAAATAATGATTAACCAGCCCCGTAGGCACTGAGGAGCATATATTCAACTGCTCCAGAGATGTTGGAACCCTGGCCAGCTCAGACACTCAGATGCTGTGTCTTGACAAAATTAGAGTGACATCTAAGAATACAAGAGTCTAGGGGACTTTGGATATGTTTTTTAAAAATGTTTCTTATGCTGAGGCTACTCTGGGTGAGAAGTTAGCTTAGAAAACTTGTGTTGCTCAGTTGACATCTGCAGCGCATAAATCCTTCCATCATTGAGGAAGCCTGTTGCAGCCTGAAGAGATGGAAGTAATTCTACTTTGATGTAGTGCCCCATATCTTTTGCATTACTGGTCACAAAGATTTAAAAGCTTGTTAGTGCAAAATATAAAAATCTCTAGTTCCACAACTATTTCAGTAATCATCCCAGGGTCAGAGATACTAGGAAGTATTTGCAATGCTTTATTGATCAACAAATGAATTGTTGGCCTTCAAGGAGAGTAGTTATAGCAGAAACAGAGAGGAAAACATAGAACAGTTCCAATAGCAAAAGGGAGGTAAGCAGCCAAGGAATTTAAATGGGAAAATGATAAAAGTATGTACTACATTATGTTACTGTTTTGCAGTGCTTTCACAGGAGAAGGCTTGCCTAGTTGGAGAATTAACAGTCAGGAGAACAAACTTAGAATTTTGAAAACAAAAATAAATTGAAGACAAAAGTGAAAGTACTGTATTCCCTTGTTACAAAGTTTAGGAAGGTGGTAGAAAATCAGATAACTGAAAAAAGCAAGAACAGTTGTACAGTATTATAACAGATAGTAAGGATTTTGACAATGTAATAAGGTAGGGAATAGTCAGTGAACCTCTAGTCAAGGATTTCAGAGTGCTTGGTCAGTACTGCAGATCCCTATAGTAGCCATAGTTCCTACAAAAACATATGTAACATCTTTCAGTAATATAGAAAGTTTCGCCAAGCAAATTATTTTACAAAACTGCAGTATAGAATTACACTTGACCTGAGATTAGTCAGGTAGAAAGTACAAATAAGTAATATCAACTATCAAGGACAAGAATTTGGTGTTTGTAATGTTCGGAATTCGTTGTTCATTTATAAACAAATCTGGATCAAAGCAAACTCTCCTGTGACCTAAAGGTAGAACAACAGTTTAAGGCCCACGAAATTTTGCTCATGTCAGTTTTATTGATGGCAAGCTGATGTTATTTTCCATACCATTCAAGAAGCAGGAAAGGATTTTTTAATACAGTACACCTGTTTTTAATGTAATGCTGTTTGGAATTTATGCCATGTAAAATCTGTAACTGTTTAAATAATTAAGGATTTGTTAGAGGAGCCTGTTCATTTCAGATTTTTAGATGTTTGTTTTGTTCTTTATAAGTTAAAAGTTTTGAATCACAGTTGAATATTTCAGCTTGTACTGGGATGCCATGTAGGTTATGGTTTTAGTGAGTGAATGCATGTACGGATTATTATGGTGTGTATGGATATTGTTACTGAAATATGTTTCTGTATATGCACCAGGATCAGATAGTATATTTCAGCATTAATAACCTTTGATGCTCTAGCACCAGTTGAATAACCAACAGAAATCAGTCACTCAAGTCATTTGTGATATATTTGTTCATGTACATATATCTACAGGTATGCATGTGCACTGTATATGTGATGCATATTTACACTACATCCAACACAAATTTTTATACATCTATGGCCTTGATGCTTACACCACTTATATGAATTGATGAGACTTAATTTCTTGCCCTTTCCATATCTGGGTTTCAATGATTCATAATAGCATTTCATTTGATGGAGGTCTAGACAGTACTCTGAAGCAGTAAACGGCATATATATGGACTCTTCTCTCACTTTGTTGCCTTTTTTTACTGAAAAAAAATTCTTCCAGCTTTGTTATTCTGTTTTGTGTTTACTAAAATCTTCAGATCTTGCATTTTTCTTTATTGATGCAAGTAATCTGTATTTGATTATTCAACCTACACTACATCAAGTGGCTGTAATCTATTACACTGCTGTAGGATCTTATGCAAGACCCCCGTCTGTTCTATTTCTCTGGGGAAACAAAATACTCTGCTCACTACACGTTCCTGTTTGTATTATAATGAAATCATCTCATCCACCTTTGTCCTGGGAGATCTGATACTTCTGTCTGTGCCCCCACCTTACAATTTATGTCTTCACATTGTTTGCCAGTGTCCTTTGCAAGTTGCAGGTCCGGTTAAGTGCAAACCTTTTTCCTTGAATGAAATGAGCCTCTATTTTTGTAATATATATAACATACTTTCAACCATGCCAAGAATTTGTAATAAAACTTGACTTTCCATTTTACATTTACTCCATAAATCTTGTGCTGTCAACTAGAATTGAAACTGTCATACAGTGTCCAGTTTTCATAGATCAAGGAAAGTTCTTTCACTGAGTCTCATTTCGGGAGTAGCAATTAAAAGGATAATACCATTCTTTCTGTTCCTAATTCTAAGGGCAATACAGTAGTAATCTGATAAATGATGAAATCATTTCAATGACTGAAATTCTGGAATACTTGGTACAGTACCAAAAGTTGCTTTGAACTGTTGTAATTTAGTTTCCCGTTATATTAAAATCTGTTAGTTTTCGTTAGATGAAGCACAAGTAGGTCCAGCTTTGTTAGATTAAGCACAATTAGGTCCAGTCAATCATAGATATCGGCAGGCCCGACAAAGTATATTGTCAATTTTGATTTACAGTGGACCCCTGGGATTTGTGGGGGATAGGTACTACAACCCCGTGAATCTCTAAAATCCGCGAATACTTGACACTGAAAACACTTGTACTCGCCCTATTTTAACAGTCTGCCCAAAGACCCCTCTAAAAATGCTTATAACTGACTATTTTAGTAGTTTTATCATAAAAAATGCATTTAGTCACGAAAATGATATGAAAATACAGTAATCAGTGAATATTTCTCTGAAAAATTCTGCAAATAGGTGAATTTTCTGCTGATAATGTGGATATATGTTCCACAGAAAAATCCGCGAATAGGTGAAGCCATAAAACCAGAACCACGAATAGGCAGGTGTCCACTGTATACTGTACAGTATTCACATATAGCTGTATACAAAAGTACAATCAAGGTGACTTAGCTAAACATAGATGTTAAGTGTACAGTGGAAAATTCTTGACCTGTTTTATATGCTAATTTTATTTAGATACATAAAACAGTTAGACAGTTGACTCAGAAGACAATTCTTTGTGAACTTGTACATTTACGTGGATTAGAAGAGTTACCTGAAAATTAGAGCCATTAAGATACTAAAGATTTGGGACAGTCATTATTTTATAATTGCCTGCACTGGATATCAAGTGCGTGAAAAGGAAAATAAAACAAAGATTCCGTGGTATGGCCTGACACTGTATTTTTAAGATAAGAGGTACAGCAAACAGCTCACAGTATTAGCACAATTGTACAGCAACAGTTTCACAATACTGTACAATAAATTGATCACAGAGTAAACTACATAAATATTCTCAATATCGTATTAGTTATTATTAACTATGCTACAAGGAATTTGGGTTATAATTTTTAAAGATATAACTAATGAAAATAAGTATTTATATAGGCTATGAGAATAATACTGCATTAAATTTTGCTGGATATGGCAAGTTATTTCCCAATATTTACAACTTGTGTAACATTGTTTAGCTTAAATAATGACTGCAAGATATCACCATTTCCAAAACAACAAGCAAACTTCATCCTTGGTTGTAAAGAAGTCAGTAGGACTCTTTTGTCAATGAGTCAGTCAAAACCTTAGCTATAGACAGATCCATTCTTTCGAAAGGAAACCAAGACCTCACCTATGATCACCACCAATGCAACAAAGTAACCCATGAGCAGAATGATAAATGCGCTCTGAAGGTGACCCAAAGTCAGAGCCTTGGCTTCAGATGTTGAAGACGAGTCCTGAAAGAAGAGATTGTGTCTGAGGTTTTCAGAGATGCCTTACTAGGATAAATATTTTGATCACTCGACCACAAATTTTAGTAACCCTTCACTCTAAGTGAGAAACAGGACAGGAAAGATGATGTAAAATTGTTGGATAATAAAAAAGATCAGTTTTGGAGTATGGATAGTACAGAGAAACTGCTGGGATCAGTAAAATGGATTGAAACTGTAAGAGGGGGCAGTTGAATGCGAATATTAGCAGGGATTAGAGAGTGAATGAAGGGCAGCAGGATGTAGACTTGAATGTCAATATGGATGATAGAATACTGAAAGTGGTTGATGCTTAGATATTTTAGAGTAAACTTCATGTGCAGCAAATGCCAATGGAGCGTGGATTTGGAGTAAAATGGGAAGAAATGATAGAGATAGTTTCAAGAGGAATGAGAGGCAAACAACATAATAATGACTGATTAGAGGAAGAAGGCTGAATGGAATTGCCTACTATTTAAAAAGGATGAATGTGCATTCAAGGTAGAAGGAGTGGGTCCAGTGTGTACAGGGGCCAATGCCATGTTGATGAGCGTTTTGTGGAAGTTCATTCTAGATGATGCTTGTAAAGGATGAACATGTCGTGGGCTATGTAGTAGTGCAGTATATTATTTCTTCTATGGATCTTCCCTGCAGTAGATGAGATATAAGATATATATATATATATATATATTATATATATATATATATATATATATATATATATACAGTACACATATATATATATATATTAATTTATATATATATATATATATATATATATATATATATATATATATATATTATATATATATATATATATAGGTTACATATATATATATATATATATATATATATATATATATATATATATATATATATATATATATGTTAGTACACATATATATATATATATATATATATATTAATTTATATATATATATATATATATATATATATATATATATATATATATATATATATATATATATAATGTATATATATATACATATATATTAGCTGACCAACTCCAGCACTGCCTGGAAAACTCTAAATAACAACACGGTAGGCCTGTTAAAACTCCAATAACAGTCTATATTAGTGGGAGGAGAAAAGGGAGAAGTGAGAAGATAGAGAAGGAGAATGGAGAAGGAGGGAAATATTAAAGCAGAAGGGAAGGGGGTGGGGCAAGGGAGAAGAAAGGGATAGGGGGAGGGAAAATGAAGGGAAGAGGGGATGGGGAGGGGAGGGTGAGGGGAAGATGAAAGGAGAGAGGAAATTATGTTCCCCTATGAAATGAAGAATGAGGAAGTATTATTCCTCACATTATCATGCATACTATATTAACATAAAATTATCCCTTGGAAAATCATTTGTATATTAAACATAAAGTCTTACTTTCTGTAAAAATAATAATAATGATAGTGATAAATATACCATAGCAGCTGTTACCATCTCATGTTAAAGAAAATGGTGTTTTGAGAGAAAAAAGGAGCTTGAACGTCATTGGGTTTGAATTTTCTAACTGGGCCCCTTAATTCCTAGTGCTGGCCCTGGTAGAAATTGCCAATATATGGGTGATTTTTTAGTGTGTTTAAGTACTTATACATGATGATGGTGATACCTCAAGGTACTTAGGAATTTGTATTTTATTTGCAAGGTATAATTAAGATATGTTTGTCTTAAGATGAACACTGAAAAAATGTGGTAATTTCGACGCGAGTATTTCAACGAGGGGTAAGCCTGTGACAGAAACGTCCGGTTTGTTGTTTAGTATTCATTTCCATGGCGAGAACTCTAAAGTCTGACTTTTGTGGTGGTAGAAGTTATATTTTGAATAACATTGGTTTATGACTGAATGAAAGTAATTCTAATACAGTTAAACACATGTGTTTAATTTTTGGATGTGCTAAACTGATCATAGGGTTTGCAGTGGGAAGAGTTTAATAAAATCATACGTCTGACAGCACCTGGAATAAAAGGTGGAGCATCTGTGATGTAAAAATGAAAATTTCATTTTTTTTTTTTATGTTTGTACGTCTGTCATGGGATAGGGGTTTTAATTTTGGGTTATAAACCTTTCTGGGGTGACACAGAAGCCGTGTGCAAAATTTAGCCTGGGTCTGTCAAGCAGTTCAGATTTCTACAGTGGACAAACAAATGTACAGACATTCACTTACAGTATATTATATATATAAATATATATATATATATATATATATATATATATATATATACTGTATATATAATCTATACTGTACAGTATATGTATGTATATATATATATATATATATATATATATATATATATATATATACTGTATATATAATCTATACTGTACAGTATATGTATGTATATATATATATATATATATATATATATATATATATATATATATATATATATATATATATATATATATATATATATATATACATATATATATATATATATATTAATGATGATGAAGTGAAGTCATTATATTATATTCAAGGGCATGGAGAGGAGACATCGATATTAAAGTTTATTAGGCCGACGAAAGTTTAGTAATATCCATTGTGAGCTATGTTGCAATGACATTACTTTTTCTTAAAGTGATTATCACTATATAAA
>NC_089754.1:25400677-25410677 GCF_040412425.1 Macrobrachium rosenbergii | reverse complement strand
ACTTATACTTCCAAGGAGCGTCCTTCTGAACAGGGAAGGCCAAATAATTTGAGTACAGTTGTTCTTTTAGAGGATAGACCTTGGAACTGTACCCCAACTTGCTGTACAGGTAGACGGTATATGAGTATGTCTCTAAGTGGCTGTGTGTACCTTTGAGTACTAACTCAACACATCCTTCTTCCCCAGCATTTGGCATGTTATCCCGTACTGGGACAAGATCCAGTTTTGCTCCAAGAGCAGCTAAAGTATGGTGTGTTGAGCTAGGCAAGGCTTCAGCAACGAATTCACCATAGTCTAGCAAACATACTCTGTGAGAAGACAGGGCAATAATTTTGTTAGGATTGCTGATGCATCTAGAGAACTGCTGGAAAGCAAACAGAAACATCAAATATTTATAGTTTTCATTGCAAAAAAAAATTGTTCGAAAGAGATGAAATTGTTGGCCGATTTGGAGTTCGTGGCGTAAAGGATAATGCAGAATTGTATGGGAATATGTTGGGAAAAGGCATAGGTGTGGGACATATATAATGCCTGATTACGACTATGTATAGATATTCGAGATAAAGGAAAAATAATGAGAAAAAGTGTTTGTTACATCAAATGTTAGTACAGAGTAGAATGAAGAGTAGGTCCCTGTAGGGGGTGAGTGCTGTCATTGCACTTTATGCAGTGCACTGTAGGCATTACTTAAGGTTCTTTGCAGCGTCCCTTCAGCCTCAAGTAGCACCCCTTTCATTCTTTTTGCTGTACCTCTGTTCGTATGTTCTCTCTTCCATCGTACTTTCCATCGTCTCCAAACAGTTGTTTCATAGTGCAACTGCGGGATTTTCCTCCTGTTACACCTTTCAGACCTTTTTGTTCACAATTTCCCTTTCAATGCAGACCAACCTCACAGGTCCCAGTGCTTGGCCCTTGCCCTAAATTTTATATTCTGTTCCATGAAGAGTAGGTTGATTGATGTAATGGTAAGGAGTATATCTGGGAGTATAACGTATCATTTGGTTGACGAAAGGTGAAAATGCAGCTGTAAGGGAAATTAAGTCTATTGAGGTGCATAAGGAGGAAGCAGGAGTGGATAAGAAAATGGATAAAAAGTAGGTTAGGATTAAAAATGCATATTTACTGACTTTTCATAGAGTTTGTAAACTTGCAAAATTAGTAGGGAGTGTGTGTGGTTTTAGGATGGTTTTTTTGGGGGGAACAGAATAAAAAAGGGATTTTGACAAAGGAAAAATCTATTTCTGGGGAGGGGCCCATGTCACCCGGTGAAATAATCCATTCAGCACTTATTTCTAGGTAATTCCGTTGCTAGATACCAGAGAAAAGCTAAATGTAAAGCTGGGGTTACTACCCCCAGAGCGAGCTCCAAGAAATGGAGTCGTATATGGTAAAGGGTGAGATTGTCACAATCACGGGACCCTGCCCTATAAAGATTCCCAATGTCAAAAGTCCCAACGAGAGAGGTGCCGATACAAGCCCATGCACTACTCACGGACTGTACACAAGGCAATACTAGTCGCATTCCATGTTAGCACTCACCCCACTAGAATGATGTTTACCATGGGAGGGAGAGAATGAAAAACAGGGGTGGGTCACCGGGTGACACAGGCCCCTCCCCAGAAATAGATTTTTCCCTTGTCAAAATCCTTTTTCTGGATCGGGGTCCCGTGTCAGCCCGTGAAATAATAACAGAGAAATAAATATCATTCTTATGTTATTAAAGATTTTAAATAGAGACGTTGAAAACTAGGGGAGAATTCCACCCTGAACATTAGTAAGGTCCCCGAAATTCATGTAATGAAAATAATGTAAGTGGCCACTGCTCTAAGATCATGAGCTTTGGAATTGAACCTGAATAGGCTTGTATTAAGAAAATACTTGATGCCTGATAGCAGACACAATGACAGTACCCCCTTTTCAAATAAAGAGAGGACCTGACAAAATTGTGAGGTCCTGTCTAAATAAGCCTGTAAGGAAAAAACTGGGCACAGAGACAGACCTTGTGAAAGGGGAGTACTTTCCAAGGTGACCACCGAAAATGAGGACCTTCAACTGTAGATAGAAAGTTAGGGTGAGGAATTCGCAACACTACCCCTGATGTGGGGAAACCAAAATGGTTGGTTCCGCTGGACAGGGCAGACAGTACAGGAATACTAGCACTAGAAGGCTAAGCTGATTAAAAATTAGGGTCTTCCCCAACAAGGAAAGGTAAGAACAAGATGATTGTTGGTTACTGAAGCTAACTCCGATACATTACTCAAAGACCAGGAAACCGAATGTGGACGGAGTACTGGTCTCAGACGAACACAGACCTTAGGGTTGAAAGTTAAGGGCCTGTGAGTCTGGTTCCAACAAAACACTTTCCTCGAGGACCCCAAACACCGGAGGAGCAACTATTAATAAGTCATATGAGACAGAGTTTGGCGGAGGGAAACCGATAGGTGTATATGAAACCTACCGATTCATCGAGAATCTCGCCCGGAGAGAACCCAAACACCGAAAGAGCGACTATTAATAAGCCATATGAGGCGGAGTTTGGCAGAGGTAAAACCGACAGGTGTATATGAAACCTACGGATTCATCAGGTAGCCTGCTCGGAGAGAACATAGCGTACAACACAACCTTCCGGGTGCCAAACGACTAATAATAAGCCATATGAGGCGGAGTTTGGTGGAGATAAAACCGACAGGTGTATATAAAACCTACGGATTCATCAAGTAGCCTGCTCGAAGAGAGCATAGCGTACTTCACAACCTTCCGTGCCAAACTATAAATTCTCCAACACAGGCTGCGCACCGCATATGAGGCGGAGTTTGGCGGAGGTAAAACCGACAGGTGTATATGAAACCTACGGATTCATCAGGTAGCCTGCCCGGAGAGAGCATAGCGTACAACACAATCTTCCGGGTGCCAAACGACTAATAATAAGCCATATGAGGCGGAGTTTGGCAGAGATAAAACCGACAGGTGTATATAAAGCCTATGGATTCATCAAGTAGCCTGCTCGGAGAGAGCATAGCGTATTTCACAACCTTCCGTGCCAAACTATAAATTCTCCAACACAGACTGCGCACTGGAATGGGAACTATAGACTCCGTGACCGCTGGCTTGTTGCAGGATAGCGGAGCATTCCTGCACTCGACAAAACCAGCTGAAAGTGTATGAGAAATGAGCATGCTGGAACGGATGCCGGAGCAGAGTACCGTAGCAGCGACTTAGCCTAGTCAGACCAGGAAAACCCCCGGAGTAAACCGGAGAGAAAACCGGGCTAACAGGACAAATCTCATAGACACAAAAACAGAGTCAACGGAACATTCCGGAGCGACCATGTTTTTACCAATATGTGACGGATACAAACATAGTGGGAAGGATATGAACTGTTTGGAAGTGGGCGCACTCCAGAGCAAGAGAGGAAAACCCCGGAGGAGGATATCCTGAACGAAGTGATAGCGGTGGGGGAATAAACACCGACTGCTAAACACTAAAACCACCGGAGCAGTAAGCAAGGAGAGCGCCCAACAAGATAATGAAACACCAAACAGGTAGTTAGCAAAATGGAGGGGGAACGCCGAAAGTAAACAAAACAGAAGACAGTTAGGTGGAAAACACTAACTGGTCTCGTATGAGATCCCAACAGTGAGGTGCGAACTGGTAGGAAGCACCACGAAGGGAAACAGTCGACGTAAAAGGAAGGGAGGGAAGGATAGGCCAGGAGGTTGGTAACCCAAAGTAGCGACCAGGGGTGGGACAGCACTCCCCGGGCGCCCAGAGACCCTCATACGTCCCCTCGCTATGTGAGCTGTGTTGCACGACAAGAGCGAGAGAAAAAGAGAGGAAGGGCAAAAACCTCTACGGCCAGGAGAGCAAAGAAAGGTAAAAGGAGTGTGAACAGGAGTGGGGAGAGCACTCCCGGTCACCTCTAGGTCCAGGTGGGGTGCCAACCAATAAGATCAGACACTCAACACCGAGGGACAAACCAATCAATGCAGAGGGAGGGGATGTAGGCTACAGCACAAAATAAGGATAAATTGCTCTCAAGCCTTGGTAAGTTAACAAACCTTGAAAACGAACCAAGGGGAGAGAGAGCAAAGGGAATGGGTAAAAGGGGAAGAAGGGGATTCTCGATACAACAAAATAAAATATAGTTGGTAAAAGGGGTCCTAATTTTCCCCCTCCTGGAGGCCGGCCGCAAGTCTCGTAACTCTTCGCTTCACACCCTCTAGTCCGGGGTCAGCAGCTTCGGGCGAAACGTAGAGTCGGGAAATTCCTATGTCCTTTCGGTGGACATTTGTAATGTTCCTTTCCCTGGCGCCCAGTTCTCAACGTCAGTTGCTGAAGAAGTTGCTGCCCCTTTGTTTACCGGAGTCCAAGAGTAACCCGGTCCTCTTAAAATAAATTAGCTGTTTACGGAGGGTTTACTGAAGACGTTGCGGCCTTCAGTCTCGTTCTCGAACCTGTGAACATCGTCCCGGAGCGATAAGTAGGTGCGGGAATAAGTGAGGCAAACCTTTTCCGCTTAGCTCGGGAATAAGTGAGACAAACTTTTTCCTTTAGGGGATTCGTTAGATCCTCATCCCTTTTCGACGGTTCCTGGTCTACCGTCCCTAAGGTGAAATCAGTCAAGAAAGACCCTTTTTAAAACCCAGAAGACCCGCTCCGGGGCCCCCTCGAGGACGTCTCAGATCTCTAGTCCGGTGCCGTCTACGAGTTAGGCCTCGTCTTCTGGAAAGGGACACGGCCCAAGCAAAGTAAGGCGGTTACCCCCTCCTTCCTTTGTTGCAGACTCTTTTACGGGTCTCCTTATAAGGAGCTCGATATGAGGGTCATTGACAAACTATCAAACTATCTAACTATCTATCTACCTCATGGGTCCGTGCCTTCCCTTTCCCAGGAGCTTAAATCCCAAAGAGATTAATCTCAGGACTCATTATCAACGGATCACCTGTAAAATCCTGCTCCGTTCCGGAATTCTACTCCGTTCCGGACACCTCCACCTCTTTTCCCCTTCGGTCTGGGGAACCTTTGGCGCCTAACCCTTTATGCTTCCCAGCATGAAGGCACCCTCCTATCGAGGGTGTGGGCACACGGAGGTTGGCGGAATTGCATTTCTTCCCTTCCGGCCTGGTATCCCCTTATCCGGGTTTTGCCAGACTGGCAGAAGGGGCATGGTATCTATCTGACAAGATCCCTAAGGAAACCCTCATCTTCCCTAGGGACTGGGCACATCGTCTCCATTGAGAATTCTAACGGAGTGGCAGGCGGAGAATTCCAAGTTCACGCCAGCTATGGGGTCTTTACCGTGTTCTCTTTGAGAGACCTGCTTCCTACCCCTTGTGCTCCGAATGTAGCCCCTCTTATCAACATTCCTGGGTAATGAACAAAATGATCTCAGAAAATGATGAAAATGGAGAGATATCATATGAAGAGAGTGATATCCTGAGTTGATGGACTGAGTATTTTGAGGTTTTATTGCTCAGTGGATGTTGTTAGGTGTTGGTAATCTACCTTGGCAGCTGGCCAAGATAGACTACCCATGATGACTGCAATCCTGAATGAATCCCATGATCTCTTGGAAGTGCCCTTCCGGCTCATTAGCCTCCTTTCCTAATGAATCCTTGGCGGGAAAAGAAAGACATCCAAACTAGAGTAAGACGATGGGTCAGCCCGATCTGATGAATGCTTCACAGACACACTTGCCACTGTGCCCATGGTGGCCAGTGAGTGACCATGGGGAAATGGACTAACACTGCTCATTTAAGTGTTGAGCCCTGTAGTTTGTTGTGGATATGAGATGCTCCCAGTACCATTTAGTGGTAGACAGTCATGAACATACTCACTGATCGCCCAAACCAATTCTGAAGAAACAGGATGGTGAGAAACCATTTGGAGCACTAACTCACTTTGTCGTGCCCCTAAAGTGATGAAATGATCACAGTAGATGTCCAGATCGAGCCTCCTCCAAGAAGCTTGGGTAGGTAACCTGGCACATGCAGGCTCGTGAACCAGAGAACAGTCATGAGTATGCTTGTAGACCAGAGCAGCTTAGCATCATTCTTATGAAAAAGATTAAAATGACCGCCGCCCTCTCTCTGAGAAATCTTGAAGGGTATTCTACACAGAGAAGACTTCCAGGCCCTCTTCCTGCTCATTGTACTGCTTAAAGACCAAGAAGAGGAGGAAGCGGAGTTGGAAGAGGAAGAGCATGACATCAAAGAGAAGGCATTTAAGAAAGCACATCTGCTCTGTCTTGCTCTGCTCATATTTCATCTCTTATTTAAATCTTCCACAAAGGCTAGGGCACTGTGGTCGAGGTAGGAGTCTGAAACAGCAGATACATCTACAGCAGCAGCACCAACATCCAAAGGAACAGTTGCAGGTAGTTCAGATGGTGAAATAGGGACACTGGCAGCAACAGGAATAGCAACCCAGCTCTGAAATATTTTTGAAGATCTGGAGACAGCCAGTGTTTTACAAGCAGGATTGGCAGGTGCAATTGAGCTTTTGTTGTCCAAACGGGTAATACATACCAGCCATACACATTTCCCATCAAGAGTGGAGAGTAAAGCTGTGTCATCCACAGTCGTATCCAATATCCCACTGACCAAACAGCCTGGGGAAAAATAGGGAAACAGTCCCAGTAAGGAAAGCAGGGTTCACAGTAGAAATCATGCCAAGAAGATTCATCGATTGAAGGGAGGCACAAGACCTCCCGGAAAACTGACATTATCTTCGGGGTTTTTTGCTTGATACCATATCTGTCTAACTGAAAGGTTACAAACTAACGCACACCTGTACAAAAAAAAAAAAAACTCCAAACCCACAGCTGACCCCTGCAAAAGAAACAAAACAAATGAGGATCTGTATTCAGGGGCGACATACAGCAGCCACTCATAAACACACGCTCTCACCCAGGACATCTGCGCTGTTTATAAACCAAAAGTCAATAAAAGAGCGTAAAAGTCATCAGGAAATCAGTGAAACCCGTCAAAGGGAAGCTTCAACAACTGAAGTCAGTTTCCACGGCGTCATAGGGATGTCTTGACAGTAGTTAGGAAAAAAGTGAGGGTTGCCAGACAGTAGGTACTCCTGCTCGCCTGTCCCCCACCTCCTTTATCTGACAACTGCCTTGTTGACAAGCGACTATTCCAGGCAGCCACCGAAGACGAAGATTCTTGTAGGAACGAAATAAATTATAATGTTCGCATCTGGTTAGCTGATTTAGCCATATAGTTCTCGTTGTTATGAAAAGTCTTAAAAGAAGGATACAGTTGTTTCATTACACATTTAATTCAATTATAATTTTGCATTATATAGTTTATAACATGATCGACAGATGTTTAGAATTTTTTCCGGGTATTCCAAAAACGCATAATAGTAATAGTGATGTTGTGATGATAATAATAATGAAACGTCACTAGGGCGCAAGCTCTGGTTCTTGATTGACAGAAAATTTGGGATATTCAAAACCATTAATTTGTTTTTACTGACGTTAGCTTATTTGTCCTTTGAAGATGCAGCATTTCTTTATACCAGTTCTGAAAGACAAAGAAACATTATCATCAATATTTGTTTACCTGTAACTGCTGTCAGCTAATTCTTGTGCCGTCTGAATCTTCTTTGGAAAAACGGGGATGGTCAAGACAGCAATGAGGTTGCAGAAATACGACAGCTCCAAGAGCCAGGACAAAATCCACCACATCAGAAGGAAAAATCGCACACGCCATCTTTCGGGAATGTTGTCTAAGGGTTTCGTCAACAGGGCCTGAAAAAACGAAGCAAGCTGTCAACAAGGAAGGAGCTACAGAATGAGTTGAGTAAAAACCAGTTTGAATAATAACAAAATTCTCTAGTACTACTTCGTGAACGTGCAAACGGGTCCTGTTTGAAGCTACTTTTTCCACCGCGTGGACTGGTAGACATTCATAGACACAAAGTCCGAGTCTCAAAACGTCGGTGAACCAATGCCTAAACTTCGACAGTAAATCATTCGTAGGGCGATTGTATGATGGTGACAATTCTTAGTACATCATAGATAGATCCCCATACTCTCAAGTCGATTGGATTTAACTTTTGATTAGTGTTGCTACAATCACATCGTGCGATACAGCGATGACAATCGACGACTCATTCTGGACGCATGTTTCTAGAATCTAGCGTCGACTTTTTCTTGGAAGTTACGTAAAGCTTTTCACCTACCTACTTCAAGAAGAAACATATCTTCTCATAAAGTCAGTATTGCACTAATTGGTTACATGATCATTTATCAGGTGTTTATGAGTGGGTAACCCGCCCAAGTCAGATATATCAGTGAATAAGGAGCACTGACGTAGACAAAATGTAACTGGGTTAGAAATTGGGACTTGTGTTTGTAAACTTTTTGAACTCGGTCGCAAGCAAAGCGAGTCTGCTAACTTACCGCGTATGTGAACTTAAGAACAGTTAGAGACAAAAACGGAAATACGAGACTGATATAGAAACAGAAAGGATGACAAACAATAACTTGATGAGAGACCGACATACAGATATATTTCAAAACGTGTGCTCTGACTTTTGTTACATCAGGGCGTTTCATCAAGAATTATTATGACTGACTGACACCCTCTCTATGTTAGTGTCAAGGTAAGAGTTTTCAAGGATAGTTCAAGTTTCACTCAAATGCAAATAAAAAGAATACATAAAAATATTGAGAAAAATTGTTGAGGATGAAAAGAATACATGAAAGGTATTGAGAAAAATTTATGAGGATAAAAAGGTTGCACAAAAATTTTGAGAAAAATTCTTGAGGATAAAATACATACAAATTTTGTCCTTATAAAGTACTGTAAAGCTCGGCATTAACAGTCACGGTCAAAACACTCGCAAAGACCTTGCTTTTAACAACCAGTTAATTCTTGGTTATTCCAGTTTATTGTGAACATCATTGCAAAGAAAACGGTGATGTCAACAGTTGTCACCTCAGTTTACCTGTCCAATAATGATGAGATTGATGATGAAAGATTTCTGATCCTGATAATTCATCACGTGGAATACGATGCCAGTTATAAGGATGGTAACCAGAGTAGCTGTCCAGACCTGCCACGTGAAGGGGAAAATGAAATTCTGCCACTGAGGAAGAGGCCGGGGAACCTCTAACATCAGGCCGAATCTGCCGAAAAAAAAAGCTCAACTTATCACAGGCGTTGACAACCAGGGACCGAGTTAGTAAACACTCTTCGCCACCTCCAGTGTATGTATGCATGTATTTATGAATGTATTTATGTTTGTATGTATCGATATATGTATAAATATGGGTGATGGAAACGAGGGAGTATGGGTGTAAATAGCAACAGTGCAAACGTGGACATATAAGCATACTCGCAAGACTATTTAGGTTCATTGTTATTTGGACATCGGTTTGTGCATGTGCATATCTGTGTCCTCGAGAGAGAGAGAGGGTGGGGGGTGGTTGTTAAACGGAGATTAAAATAGATTTCCGAAATCTTATACTCTCCTTTAAGAAAAAATTTTCTTAACTCTGAAATTTTGTCAAGATAAATAACAAGACTTCAGTTATCATCACTTCAGACGCTAAAATCGTTCACTTACACGCTTAAGGGAGCTGATTAGGCATTTACATGCGACCTTATTTTGATACTTTATGATCTCAGCTAATCAAGCTAAGTTTTAAAAGTACCTACATAAGAAAGAAAATACTTTTGTAAAAAGGTCGAGAGACTAATGGAATAGTTCACCGAACGATTGGAGTTTGTAAAGAACTGTCTGACTGGCCCCATACCATAACAAAACTGGCGTGACCTCATCGGTTCCGAAGCTGTCAATATATATATATATATATATATATATATAATATATATATATATATATATATATATATATATATATATATATATATATATATATATATATATATATATATATATATATATATATATGTATGTGTGTGTGTGTGCGTGTGTGTTTATATGTATATTTAATGTATACATGAATGTAATACTCAGTG
>NC_089754.1:25290677-25395677 GCF_040412425.1 Macrobrachium rosenbergii | reverse complement strand
GTACCAACCAATGGATTAAGAATATCAAGATTTTTTTATATTGGTTAAATGAATTAGAAGTATTTATTGACGTGAGGGGATGATAATTTGTCTAATGGGCTTTTATGAGTTTATATTTATGAGAAAAATTATTTTGCTGTTTTGGTTGAAATTGTTATTCTTTAAGATCACTAATACACCAGACTTGTTAAATTTTGTCATATGTAAGTGCTTATCACTTCTTAATTCATTTTTGGTTTCTGTAAACCTTCCGTGCATTTTGGAATATGTTTTTTTTAAACTTAATTTCCTTGATTAGTATCGCATCTTCACAGGTATCTTCACTGTATTTTAATTCCATAATATAAAGTTCGTTAGTTATTTTGACGTTATTCGCTGGACCAGAAGGCAGCGGAAAATTTAATCACTAAACACAGATAATATTTCATCAGACAACCTAACTGCTCAAGTCATCTCTCAGATTTCTACACATGAATAGATACCACTCGACTCTTTCACTTTTTTTTTTCTCACTCACATCTTGGAAAATGACATCACTGGATGTGTACCTCACGCAGCCCAAAATTCCGGTGGTGTTCAGCGAGCATAATATGAGAAAGACATCGTATCAATAAAATGGAAAAGACGATGAAAAGGTTTAACTCGATCTAAAATCAAAACGAAATTGCCCACGAACATGCACACACATACATATACATATATACTCATATACTGTATATATATATATATTATGTTTATATATATATATATATATATATATATATATATATATATATATATATATATATATATATATATATATATGTTAAATGATATCAGGATGCATATATATTATATAGTTTATATATATATACATATATATATATTATATATATAATATATATATATATCACGTGTGGATATATATATCTGATATATAATAGGTTCAGGTCGTCACTTTTAACTGCACCCGTGAATTACCTGACTTTTTATGCTCAACAAATATCCCTTCTGAGTGAATAAGATAGAAATTCAATATATGTTGGGAATAACTTGACTCACATATAAGGGGAATTACGACTGATAAGTCTAAAGAAGTTGGAACCTGAGCAACTGTCTGTCCATACCAGCGAGTTTCCCAACTTCCAGACCCAATAGACGTGAGTCAGAAATTTAACATTATATATATGATTTCTATCTTATTATAGGGATATATATATGTTATCTATATATAAATATATATATATATGTGTTCCAACTTCTTTTGTGTGTGTGTGTGTGTGTGTGTTTGTAAAATGATGATTTCTATCATCATGAAAAAGAATATTACACTCTTCTGCAACCTTCTGTTATTTTTTAAATACCCTGGGTTCGGGAAAATTTACACAGACGTGATTGTGTGTTGATGATTTCTATCTTATTCAAGAAAATATAACATATGAAGCACAAAACACGATGGCAACACAGGAGATGCTGAACTAATGAATGAAGCGACCTACCCTTCGTAATGATAAGGAACGGTGAGCAGAAATTTATTTCTGTTCCAACTGTTGATGATTTCTATCTGCCGGGCGGAGGCTGGTCGGGAAGTTCAGGATAACGCTTCAGGTTCAGTTGGCCCTTCTTTTAGACTTGACAGGTGTCTTTCCACCTGAGAGATGTGGAACGACGAAATTTATTTCTGTCCCCTGGAGGAGTTATAAGGGCAGTTAGGGATCATTCTGTTACTTGGCAGTGCGACGTTAAACGACAGTTAAATGATGTGTTTGTTTTCATGAAAAGAATATTACCTGCTTCTGCAACCTTCTGTTAGAAGGGCACAGAGACTCTGCTAACATATGAAGCACAAAACACGAAAATTGAACTAATGAATGAACGTATTCTAATAAGGAAGTTAGATACATCACGGGCGTAGTTTTGTACAGGATAACGTCGTTCTGGCCCTTCATGACGGTGATTATATGCGATAAATATAAGTTAGGGATATTCTGTTGTTGGCAGTGCGACGTTAAACGACAGTTAAATGATATGAGTGTTTTCGTACCTGCTACTAGAGGGCACCTTTAAAGGAAAATTCCGAACGTATTCTAATCAGTTAGATACATCACCGTAGTTTTGTACACTCTCTGTAGGATTATATGCATAAATATAATATATATATATATATATATGTGTATATATATATATATATATATATATATATATATATATATATATATAAATAATATATACACAGTATATATGTATATGTGTTTGTGTATGTATGTATGTATGTATGCATGCATGCATGCATGAGCCCTTTCGTCCCTCAAAAAATTAGGTGTAGAAGCTAGTAATTTTTGGGAAAAGACCTTTTGCCTTTTTCCACACTGGCTACCATCTAATACAATCGACTGAAAATCAGTTACGTAACTCACTCTGTGGGTCAAAATAGGCTCAAAGGGGTTTGATATAATTTGCCTAATACCTTCATGACTTGAGACAGAATTTGTATAACTTTCCTTTCTCTCCTTCCATTTCCCCTTCTTTCCTAAATCTCGATCGTATTTCCTCTTACTTCAGGCCTCGTTTGCGTCAAAGTACAAGATTATCTTTATCCTAAATAACAGCAATCCATTTAAAGGGCTTCTGGGTTTAATCACCGAATCAAGAATTCTCCGTGTTAATGTTTTGGGGCTGTTCACTGTTTATCAGTTTGTTTCTTTTAGCAGGTTATCAGAAGACAACCATGAACTATAATATCCATGAAAACCTAAGTTTTAAATTAATTTCAATTAGCTGTGCTTTTGGAAATAATCTCAGCACAATTTTTCTACGGCTTAGGTCCACAGTAATTCTTTTTTTTTATTACTTATACGTGACGTTAATTTCAGAAATGGCTCAACATGTTTATCTGTTTTCTGTCAGATCTCTCTTATAAGGAACGATGTATCCGCCCTTTTACGGAAGCAAGATTAGACAGATGGAAATATAAAAGCATGAAAATAATACCAAGTTTTGGCCTGAAAAATAAATCCGTACCAAGCACTTTGAGCCTGGTCTAACTTTACGGAGTAAAATGTGAAAGTAACGGCGTGGTAAGTATTAGGCCGTCTCTTATACAACTTTATCTGTTGAATATCACAACTGCTTCCAAAACCTATGCTACTCTGATTTTAAATGAAAGTTATCTGTGCAAAACTAAAGTTAAAATACTGAAAACATAGTCATTACGAAGAGAAGAAAGCAAAACGGTTTACGAGTGAGGTGGACGTTGTAATGGAAGCCGAGCCATTCGGACAAGGCGTGGAATATGATGAAACACAACCCTTTTGCCGGACCTCCGTCAACATGTGCATAAAGCAGCGGTACATCAATTCCGAACCCGAGGACGGTCATCATTTTCTCTCCCATGTCTCGAAATCGGTCTATGAAAAGGTCGCTCCAGTGGCAGTGACCGAAAGCCTCAGGCTCCCAGACGCCCAGTGCGATCGACTTGTTTCCAGTAGTATACGGCAAAGTAGTCCAGACATGATACGTTGGCCCCGTCTTGCTTTTCATTCGGGATATCCTGGGACAAATGAACGCTGCCCAGGCTGCTCTCATGAACGGAACTTCCATGAAATCATTCCTTTCACATGGTGTGGTTATCGATACCAGAAGAGCAGCACCAGATGACCAGTGCTTGACGGGAAACCAAAGGGGCCACCAATGCACGTCAACAGACCTCACGATAGCTATGGCCACGCCTGTAAGGAAATGAGTTTTAAAGCGTCTATGATATAATTTGTTCTGCCAAGCTCATTTTGTCAGTTATCTTCATTTTGCCAACAGCCAAGCAGTTCATTTATTGGGGCTCTGGGAATTGCTTCTTGATAGATCTCAAGGTATGTATGCCCCAAATATAAATGTAAACAGCATGCTCAACTGGCGGCAGCTGTGCACGCATGTCGTAAAACTACTGTTTCAGTAAGCGGTGCTGCTGGTGTAACTGCAAAAGCAGAGCCGGTATGAATGGTCGTAAAATAATGATTATTATAAACTTTTAAGGGAGAGAAGAACTTACTTGTATATTTATCGGTAACGATTGAACCGCTGTCATCAGTCTTCAAGCTAAGAATATCGAGTCCGATAAGATCATGAGTAATAATATTTGTGTTGTTCAGAGTAATGTTGAGACTCTCTGGTTTCTCCTTCGGGAGGCACAAGACAGAAATTGGAGCCTCTGGTAGATCGAGGAACTCATTAGCTAAAGAACCAATGTCCTCAGGGATAATCACCGTCGTGCGTTCCCCTTTCAAGGGTCCAGAAAATAAACCCTTCATTAACTGGCTGATCTGCTCTCTGTCGGCTGTTTCCCATGAGTCTCCGTCCACCGAAGAAAACTTGCGTTGAAGTGGATTAAAGGCGGCCGAACCTTCACATTGTCTTCCAGTCAAGCTTAGGAAGTATATAAGAAGCGTTAGTCTCTTCATGACGGCCCAGTAACTGAATGAATCCACAGAAACTTTTGCAGTTCGAAAGCTGGAATAAAGCTTAGCGATCCAGCGGATGGAACCTCTGGTCGCATTCAGCTTTCCAGAGGCTAGCGCCCTCTTCGCAACAGGAGTCAGGCGGAAATGACCGCAACGTATTTACCAGTCACTTGCTCTCCCCCGAAATCAATAAATGTTTTTAGATTTCATCATCAGTGGACGAATCGGCAGCTCAGTCCTTGGTTTCTCTCTCTCTCTCTCTCTCTCTCTCTCTCTCTCTCTCTCTCTCTCTCTCTCTCTCTCTCTCTCTCAAATATCAGTCATCTTCCGTTCGCACATTTTTCGTCCAGCAGTCAGGAACAGAGAGAGAGAAAGTAAGTAACAAAAAAGTAAAATAAAGAGAGAGAGAGAGAGAGAGATTCTTAACATCATTATTTGGTGAACCTGCTTTTACAACCACAAGTAGTGAAAACCAACCCACTGTAAACTTTTGAACATATGCTTACTTAACGTAACCGAAATCGTATTTACAAAACAGCTCAGAGTATCCAAAGTATTAAGAAGGTTTCAGCGTCTTGGATTAAAGATTAAAGACTTTCTTAGTGGGTCCTGGATCGATGCATTGTTTAAGAACGAAAGCATACAACAGACGAAAAAATCGAAATTGCGGTGAGAGGATATCAAGCAAACCTGTTTAAGAATTTAAAAAAATAAAGATACTTTGTGAAGATAGTATAGTCTTGTGATGAGTAGGAATGGTTGGTCCCGATTTATGAATCCTTGTGAAAAAGACTGTTGAGGATGTAGGATGTACAGCAGGAACAGTGTGACTGCATGGTTGACCAGAGGATGCAAGTTTGCCAGGGAAGGAAACAAAATTCCAAAAGAAGAAGTGTGTGAGAATTATAGCTGGGTCTTATGAAATGTCTGGAATAGAGGAGTTTCTACGGAAAGCCAAACCTGGAAAGTTTCGAGAAATTGTCGAACAATTTTTTCCTTATGGAAGTTAAATGTTGAAGTTGGATGTAAGATAACGGATGAAAACCAAGTGGAAGAAATGAACGACGATAGGTTGGGGAGGCGTGAGTATGACTTAAAAAAATCGACGGTTTGCTGATAAACCCTCTGCATAGACCAATAAACTGAAAGAGTGAAAGAACTCTACATAAAAATAATCACACTGCTAGTAAATAGTCCCCCATGCAGAAAGAACGTTCATAGAACAGGCTATAAATGCCTTGAACAGCCCACAGAGGTCCCGATATAGCTGGAACCACAACAGTTCATCTTCACTCTGTGAAACAGACAATTTCTGCTATTCAAGTTGAAACCTTCTGCCAGTAATTGAGATTGTCTGTACTCCCCAGCCTAAGAATATCTGAATTGGTCTGACGAGCAGGGGCCTCCATTGTGGGAAAATATTCCGAAAGAAACAGAGAGGTGTTAGTACAGGAACATTTACGACAACAACGGTGACTGTAATTTGGAAAATAGTTTTTGTTTAGACTAAATAAGGCTGATTATTGACGATAATCATTTGTTTCATAATAAACTGCAAAAACAGGATGATAATTCTCACTGATGATTAATGGCATGTGGTGAGCAGTTTGCCCAAGGATTTTCCATACTTGACAAAAAAAAAAAACTCCATGAATCTTTTCATTCGCAACTCATGGACATAAAATGTTCCATGGAGAAAGAAGCCAACAGTAATCATAACAATAATGGGGATCATTTTCACTCTACCATAAGATATATTCTTCATCATTTCTATGCATATAGAAGTGCCTTCCAAAGATAAAAAGTTACAGAATTCAACTTTTTATACCTAAAACGACTTCAGAGCAAGACCACTTCAACTGCGCAGCTATCACAGAAGTCTCCTGGAACAATGAATCGCCCCCAATCAATTCAAAGTGGGTCTCAAAATTACCTGCCAGATCTCTATCACGTTTCTTTCTATCTTTTATGGTCATTTTTTTAAATCGTCCTTGTCAGTCTCACTGCCATCAATTGAAACTGACCGAAGACACGGAATAGGTAAAAAGTGGTTTCGAGAAACAAGGAATCGGTGATAAAGTGTCGACAGCCTTCAGATTCTTTTACACTGCCGTGTAAAATGAATGCAGATGTCAAGCTAAAGACATCGCTGATATATTTGAAAAGAATGCATTATCGTTTTATTTTACTATTAACGCTTTTCCTAGGATGGTTAACATTCACACGCAGACTTATGTGTTTCATTAACGCATTGGCACATACACGTTATATGTAATATACACTACATATATATATATAATGTGTGTGTGTGTATTTATACATACACATAAACACACACATAAACATATATATATATATATATATATATATATATATATATATATATATATATACACACATACATACATATATATATATATATATTATTTATATTAGGCCCAAAAAAAGTCCATTGATATCGAATTCTCTTTGCCTTGGGAATGATTTAAAACCAAAGGGAATTATAAATGATAAGTGCATCTGCACTGACCTTTATGGACTGACACATGGGTGACAGGGACTTTATTCATTCATCACTCAGAAGTGACAATTGGTTACGACTCTTTGATACATATTCCTGATGAATTCTTGTTCCTTACTTGGGATCGAAACCATCCCATTTCGACGACGAAGAAAGTATGTATATATATATATATATATATATATATATATATATATATATATATATATATATATATATATATATATATATATATATATATATATATATATATATATATATATATATATATATATATATATATATATATATATATATATATATATATGTATGTGTGTGTGTGTGTGTATATGTGTGTATGTACATACATACATACATATATCATCACTAAGCAATTCCTCAAACAGGGTCATACTATACTTTAATTGCTTAATCTTAGATGAACCCCATTGCAAAAAGCTTCCATAACTTTACCTGCTACATACACAAGCCCAGAAGGCTCTCTATAATTGTGTTGAACACCCACCATGCACTGTGCTATATGCCGTTCTCACTTACCTTGCACACATTCATACATCGTGGATATTAAGGCTTCCTCTCATTTAACTCTTTCATTCCGTCTATCCAGTCAGAAAATTGTCTTGTTCTACCTAAATGATGGCATCAGTGGTATATACTTCAGATATTTTATTATACTCGTACTATCATTGGAATACCATCCTCTTATTTTGTTGTCAATAGCTTCCTGAGAGCTTTATCTATAAGGCAACATTGCTCGAGAGATTGACAAGACAAAAGGTATTTTATTTGGTCTTCTTCCACAAGCCTTGTTACAACACAAAACTATCATCAGTGCCTACAGTGTTTGAATTTTATATATTATTATATGCTACTTGTTTTGCAGTGCATCTGCAGACATTCTTGGAGGTGCCACATTGCCTCACTACCTAAAGCCTTTCCTTCCTTAAACTGCAACACTGTAAATGGGTCTTCTTTTACGCAGCATGACCAACTCAATTTTCACTGCAAACAATGGCAATTTTGGATTTTTTTCTCTGGGGTGGTACTAGTGGAGCACTGTTACATTCAAGGGTAGTATGAGTGACAAGTCTCATAATTCATGATAACAGAAAAGAAATGGTCTTTATTCTGGGATGGCACCAGGAGTAGCCAATGGATAGGCAACCCTAGTCCCCCTTTCTGGTCGTTCCCCTAACTGAAGATCTTATTGCTACAGTAAAATGATTAAGGAAATTTTAACAATTCAGTTGAGAAATTCTGTAATCTTTTAGCGACTTCCTGAATGCACTACAATTCTTGGGAAATTCTGAAACAAAAAGATCTACAGTAGATGGAGATCCTAGAGAAGATATTTCTATTTTCATCATGGCAGGAAGCAATTTGCGCTGGGTAGCAGCACGCACCAGTGCACAAGGAAGTACGCAGCCAACAAGCCAAAGGGTAAGGCATCGAACAGCATGCCGAGAATGATTTGTTTGTTTTGGGGAATATCTCCGAAGAGAAAGATGAATACCAAGGAGGTTTAGTAGGCTGTCATTTTGGGAAGACTGGTAGGTAGTAACGAGAAATTATAGCAAATTACAAAATGAGCAGCCCAGTTGTTTACAGTAATATGCTAAGGAGATGGGGAAGTACCTTTTGCCAAATCAGGAATGGCCATGCACTTTTGCCACAGGTTTATAATGACTGGGCAACAAAGGGTATTTAACTGACCGCTTAAGACCTCTTGACTTTGCAGCACATGTTTGGTCGAGTGCCCTGTGCTTTTGGACTGGTAAATCCCCTCTCTCCCGAGTTTTGAGCGATGAATTTGTGTATTAATCAAATATTAGTTCTGGGTTTGTTGAGGAACCTGGTGTTTTCAAAAGATATGTATGAATTCTTGATAGTTTTAGAAACTTTTGTATCTCGCACCCAAAATGCTTTAATGACATCATGTAATTGTTTCACGTGTTACTGGAATTCTAAAATCTATTTCATTCTGATTTCTGAGACCAGTCGAGTTGGTTCTCCTCTCTCTCTCTCTCATTCCTAATTAGGAAGAGATTACTTTTAACGTAATTTTTTGTGGTCACTTTTAACATTAACTTTTGAGATCTGAATTTAGCAAAGTTATTTAGTTCGTAACGGCGCCTGGTAAAAAAAAAAAAAGTGTGTATTGTGTAACGCAGCTGCAGCAAGTGATTTACAGAGGTTTTCACAAGTTGTGTAAGGTAACGTGAAATTTTACTTATTGATACCATGGTATGATAAGTTAGAAAGTTGTGGTATGATAAGTTAGGAAATTTTGAACAAGTGAAATCATTATTGATAAATCTTATGTGTATTTTTGTGTTTTTCTATTTACAATTTCTTTATATTTTCACATTTTTTATGTTTGTGATGTAACATTTATTTACATAGCATTGTAAATATTTCTTGGTAATTTAACATTGCATACTTAATTTAACATTGCATACTTGATTTCATTTATTGATATTTTCTTTTTAAATCTTGAGTGATTCTTGATAGTTTAAATTTTGCTTGATTAATTTAAATTCTTGATAAAATTTTTGTGAATTAGATTTGTTTCATAATTTAATTCAAGAATTCATTGAGTTTTGTGTTATTTTCAACTAATAGTAAATTTTTCAGATTGTGAATTCTAATTAACTGTGAATTCTAATTATAAACTTTGAATTTAAAAATAAATTTTGTATTTAACATTTTTTAGAAAAACAGTGTTTCATGTATTGATCACCAGTGAATAGGATTGATTGTGTGTGCATAAGGCAAAGTGATAAACACGTTTTGTTCTTTTAGTTTTGCTAAAGTGAATTAAGACCAGGGAAACAATTAGAGTTTTTTGATGGAGTGATGCCCTTTTACTCTAGAAGATTTCTAGTTTAATTTTTGATACCTCACACATATTCTGATAGACTTAGTTTGATTTTTCAAGTGATTGATAAATAAGTTTTTTCTTAAGGGATCACTGTTACCTTTAGAGTACTCAGTCGTAACGATTAATGTTATGAGAGTTCAGGTATCTGGCTGAAGTGAGGTATATTTTTGAATTTTGATATTAGTTGTGTAATAACCAGGTACTTGGTACGCATCGTGACATGATATTGTTCATACACAATCTTGTGGTTGTGGAGTGTGAAAGTATTTACACGAGTAGTTTATATTGGCAGAATAAATGCCTTACGGAAAAAATTTATAAGGGTTTTCCTTTTCACTTTTGCCTCTAATTTACAGCAGTTATTGTATTTTTCATATTGGGGACAACGGTTATTTTGACAATACAGTAGTTTACAAAAATCAATCGTTCTTTCCACTCTTCACAGTTTTGAAAACGTTGCCCGTTAACGTGACCAAGGACTGATAAAATACTTGGTGTTTGGTATGTGTTTCAGAGCTCATCCATGCTATCCATGTGTGTGATATTAGTTTACGATTTGTCTTCTATGTAAGGTAAACAGTTTTCTTAGTACCAGCATACTTGAAATCATCTTCGAAATTTGCGTAGGTTAATAGTTATTATGGGCTGTCATTGAGCAAGAGCCCGTGCCAGGATAAATGTACCAAGTACATTAGGGTGAACTCTTAGGGACACCTATAGTTTTTTTTTTATTTCCTATGCATTCTTTTTAGGTACATTCTACAATTTATTAGCTTGACATGCCGGGTATTTAGCGAGAAATGGCAGTTTCTTACAGTATTTTGGTTGCTTATTTACAATTTAACATTATTTTGGTGGTGTCGGCTGTAATTAACCTGTAATTAGCCCCTGAAGTCCATCCAACAAGGGGTTTCCGTACTCGATCTTCACAAGACGGAGCACGGCTATGTCTGTTTCGAACCGTTCATATCCCGTCCTTCAAGTGCAATAACTTGTTATGGTATGGGTACTGCCCCCCAACTCCCCTCCCCCCCGGGCCAGTACTAAACACGGCGAAGGGACATTCCATTTGGCCGACAAGAAACAAATGCACCGCCAGTGTTAGAAGCCGTAAAAGTGTAGAAAAAAACAGTTTCCAAGGTATTGCACTTGCCGAACGGGATATGAACCGTTCGAAACAGACGTAGCCGTGCTCCGTCTTGTGAAGATCGCGCATGGAAACCCCTTGTTGGATGGACTTCAGGGGGTAATTACAGGTTGATTACAGCCGACCCCCCAAAAATAACGTTAAATTGTAAATAAGCAACCAAAATACTATAAGAAACTGCCATTTCTCGCTAAATACCCGCCGTGTATCTATTACTTAGAAATACCTATTAGTTGGTTATGAGTTCTTATTGTCAATGACATATGTACTTCAATCACGATATTAAATATGTTAGCTTGAACTTTGTACATTTGATTGAGTCCAGAAAGAAGTTTCGGTTTTATTTCAGTTTTCTTTTAAACTAGTATACGTTAGTAAAAGAAAACAGTTATCGTGAATATAAGGGTAACTATAGAATTAAGGGGCATCGATTAACAGTTTCGAATTGGAAACTCCATTGCATAGTGCTCGTCATGAGAAAAATTTTAAAATTAAAACAGATACTGATATATAACATGATAGTCTCCCCTGAGCAGTGGCGGATTTAGGGGAGCCGCCCCCTCTTCAGCTATGAATGGCGCCCCTAAGGGTGGATTATTATCAAACAACAATGTCAGCAAAAATCAAAACTTATAATAATAATATTAGTAGTGGTAGTAGTAGTAGTTGTTGTTGTTGTTGCTGTTGTAGCAAAAGTAGTATGAAGAACAGATTTTCAGAAATCAAGTGTAAAATAACAAAAAATCAATGATGAAACGACAGACTGAGAGGGACTAAGAATACAAGAAAGAACGGCAGGTAAATGTGGAAAGTAATGAAACAAAATTCGTAAGTTGCGACAGAGAGAGAGAGAGAGAGGAGGAGGAGGAGGGAGAATCTTTCTTGAAAAGGATACGTACAACAGTTAATGTACTGTATTATAGTAAGTCTGTTGGATATCTGACACACGTCGTAGAGTTTTCCAATCTCAATAATTTTTAAAGATTTGCTTGTGCTTGAGGGTTTGTTATTTTCTTTTTTGAGCTAATAATGACGATCTTGAAATAAAGTGCTCTCTTAGAACAGACGAAGCCTCAATAATTGGCAAGAAACTATAAGAATTGTAAGCATGTAACAACTTGATTCAGGCAACGTCAGTAGTGACGGCAAAATGGGACACACACACACATACAGTGTGTGTGTGTGTGTGTGTGTGTGTGTGCGAATATGAGATTTGGCAGGAATTGTGGAAAAATATAAATGACCCACCAAAAACACTGCTATCAACTTTACAGAAGTGTGATAAAATGTTGTTCCCAAATATACAGTACACCCACTGCTCTGAATTGGAGTGACAATGCCAATCACAACAGCAACAGCAGAACGATCTTTCTCAACATTGAGAAGATTGTGTAAAGTCACCACATCGGCGCCAGCGTAGTGTTTCGGCGGCGCCATTAATTAAGTCTCCGCTGAGCATGTTTTCTTTGGTGACTTCCCATTTTCTTCAAACTCAATTAGTCACGCCTAAAACATGCCAGGTCACGCATTTTAACCATTTTTACTTTATACGTATTTATGCAAATGTCACACATTGTGTATCACATGTTTCTTCATTCACAGGCATCAAGACTGTATCCATATTGAAATTCTGTATGTTTTGTATTGTAATTTGTACTCGTTCACTGCATATTATTGTTTATTGTTTCGACCTCAGGTCACAGTCAATTCCATTGTCTCTCGCGGGCCGGCGTCAGTCGGCCGCTATATAAACTGCCTGGATCTGTAATAAAGTAGCAGTAACTTTTACCTGCTCATTTCTTTGACACCTTACAATTGAAAACTTATCTCAGAACAACTATGACTGCTGATACACTGACTTTCTAACTTAGCCATTATCCATGTGCATAGGGATATTAAAATAAATGCAGAGGATGTGATTGATAAGTTTCAGAGGGCAAACATAGACTGGAATTTGTTCTTTAACTTTACTGTTACTATGCAAATGCCTAGTATGTTAGCATGAGAAATGCTTTACTCAGTTTAACGTTTGTGAAACATGTAAATTAACTAGGTAAACCACTTACCTGTGCCAAATATGTATTTTTCTTTTTGCTTTTGCTGGTAAATTATGTACATTGCTTTATTTGCTTAACTACTAGTATGCAATTAATGCAAGTATAGCAGATAATTTAACACTTGTGGTAAAGAATAGCATGAATGATCTATATTTCAGTTTTGATCAACAGGTATTCTCTAACTATTGAAAATAGAATATATTATATATCCCAATTTCAACCAATCAGTAGAGATCTGTAACTGATTTCCATCTAACAAGAATTATACAGGGTTTTCATATTAACCACCATAAAAATACCAAAACTTGCCCCAAAATTCTTTTGAAATGTTATAAACATTTGCTCCCATGGCTCCACCGCGGATCCCGCTAGGAGCTACCGCTCACCCCAGACCCCTTAGCGTATTGCCTCGCACCTTCGGCACTCGCTGCCCCTTACTTTAACAAACAGCTCAACCCCCTTTCCTAGATCCTGAATCTGCCACTGCCTCTGAGATACTGACCAAACCCCAATTTTGCTTAATTTTTCTGGTATATATGTATGTATGTATGCATGTATTTATGTATGTATGTATGGATGGATGGATGTATGAATATACTAAAATACTAATTTGTTTAATTTATTTTTATTAATAATTCACTCATTCCTTACTGAGATTTATATTTTTTTTAAAAACTGAACGTTTATGTTTTCCCTGTACAATAATTCGTCTGCTTTCTTAGTGTTGCCAAAACTGGTAGTGCATAGAGCCTAAAAGATTATTTATTTTACAATAAGATACAATATTATTGGCAACATTTCTATTTAGAATAGTAATATATTGATCATTTGTCATTAAAATATGACATATAAATTTTTTTCATTCTTATTGAATAATATATACAATAGTCCATTATAGATAATGACCAGCTGATTAAAGTAAGGAGACGAATTTTTTGAAGGGGAACAGGCCTAAAGTAAGGATACGACAATAATATGAAATTGTTAAAGATACATACAAAAATATAAATATTCATTGAAACATGGCTATTTTTTTGCATTATAGTTTTAATCTTGCGTATACTAATAACTTTAGCAGTAAACTGTCTCATATCAAGAGCATTCAAGTTACTGAACTTATTTAAGTTTCCAGTCATTATTTTACATATATATATTAATTATTTATATTTTCGTAACTTCCGCTGATTAACCTTAGTAGCTAATTAGTCTTTATTTATTTAACAGTTAATGCTATATATTGAACGGAGAAATTTTTCTCAAAAAACTTATAGAGTATTAGGTTGTATTTTTTTTTTTTTTTTTGCATTTGCAAGATACTGCTAATTACTGTGTTTTGAATTTTTTCATATAAGTTTTCTTGTTCTGACTCATTTGCGTGCCTATGGATATAATTTAAGAACCATTTATTATTATCAATTTATAATCGATCATCTTCTATGTGGCGCTTCAGTTTTGTTGCATTTACTATTTAGTTCAGTTTCCCACAAACAATGTTATCTGCAGAATAATTTACAAGACAACCCAACAAAAGCTCCAAATATGCAATTTTTCCAATACTATCTAGCTATTCAATCCTTTTTATTTATGAACAATTAATTTTATTTACTTTTGCTCTTGTAAATCATATGTTTAACTATTCTGAATGTTACGTCGTGTTTTAATTATAGCACTGTGTCAACTTTTCAAAATCATCTGTCAGCTTCTTTTACCAAATATTAGTAGCGCAATAACTTTAAGGTGCCTCTTTCTTAATTAAAATACACCATTAGTAGTTGATTATCATTACTATATAATATTATATGTTGTTTTCTTGTAAATATTTATTAATTTTTCTTTAGAAATACTTTTTTCTGCGAAAATCTAAAAGCTATACAATAGTTATATATTGCATAACACGTAAAAATCCTGTAGTTGTTAATGTAATGTTTTTAATATTATTTATCTTTTTAAAATATCAAATAAAAAGTATTGATCTTTAGAACCACGGAAAATAATTATTTATTCTTAATCTATAGCCTACATTATTTAGAGAAAATATCTTATATCTTGCATAAAATCGAATAAAATGTTCGGTGTAAACAAATAAAGTTGCCATTTACTATTTATTTCCTTTTTACATAGTTACTTTAATTGTCGTTAGATGTCAGTAGTGGTGCGTTTCAGAGAGTTGTTAAACGAAAAGTATATTCAAAATTAAGTATCTAGTATACCCAAAATTAAGTATTTACAATTTTATTAAACTAGTATATATAAAAGTTAGGTTGGAAGAACGGAGCTACTACTTAGTTCTACTTATGGTAATTCTAAGCCGGCTGTCCGCGGTGAGCTAGACTGTGGCAATTGGCGTTTTTCTGTTATTTTACTTGCTTTACAAGAATTTAAAGTAATGTTTTGTCGCCCGGTTGTAACTAAACTGTGATTGACCTTTGAAGACTACGCGACTTGAATTACCTAATGCAGGGTAGGTCTATTATTATTATTAAAATAGTTTAACCAGACCACTGAGCTGACCATCAGCTCTCATAGGGCTGGCCCGAAGGATTAGGATGGAATGACAAGTCTAGGCTAGAAGCCTAGCACTGGGACCTAATAGGTCACTTGTCAATGATGATGAATGAAAATGAAATTAAAATCTGTAAACAGGCATACGCTTTCATACTGGAACACACACACACAATAAATACATTTAAACTCATGCTTCCATACATACTCACTAAAAAGGTATACCAAAACTCAAAATAAATTAGGTAAAATCACAAAATTTACTTGTTTTAAAATTCATTATACTGTTTGATTGTTTTTTTATATATATTTTTCCAATTAATTTGCAGCTTCTCATAAACATTAAAATGGGTGCTACTGTGAATGTTGAAGATTCTGACAAAATTTCTTCTATCGGCCTATTTCCAAAATTTGATAATCGCTGCAGGGTATATTTTGGACATTCACACAGTATATGCTTAACTGTTATCAGCACATTGCAATCTGGGCATTTGGGAAGAGGGCCACATGGACTGTTCATTAAGTGACCATGTGTCAAACGAGTATGGCCTATTCGAAGACGTGTCAGAATTACTTGTGCTTGTCTCTCTCACTGATATGACGAAGTCCATTTTCCAACACTGGATTTTATCTGTTTTAATTTATTATTTTCAGGTTCTTCGTTCCATATATTTTGCCATTTTTTTACAATGACTGTTTTTATATATTTTGTATAGTCACTGATAGGGATGTCTACATTTGTTCTTGTCATGTGGACCGCTTCTTTAGCTGCTTTATCAGCCTCTTCATTTCCCTTAATCCCTACATGGGCAGGGATCCAACATATTTCACGGCAAGCCCGCCCCCCCACCTCCATAGCTAATACGGCAAAATTGTAACCAGTAAACACCTCTAGGGTACGTTATGTTGGTATTTTTAGGGGTGTTTACTGGTTACAATTTTGCCGTATTAGCTATGGAGGGGTGGGGGCTTGCCATGAATGCTGGGTTAGACCTACCCTCGTTAGGCAATTCAAGTCGCGTAGTCTTCAAAGGTCAATGACAGCTTAGTTACAGCCGGCCGACAAAATATTACTTTAAATTCTTGTAAAGCAAGTAAAATAACATAGAAAAATGTCAATTGCCATAGTCTAGCTCACCGCAGACAGCCGGCTTAGAATTACCCTGGAGTTTCCTTCGCTGGGAGTCCCCCCCCTCTGCTAAGTAACATACCCTACTAGGTTGGGTTAGGGTACATTAGGTTAATATAGTTCCGTAACCTATCCTTTCTTGAACATATGTTACCCTGTGTAGCCTACTAGGTTGGGTTAGGGTACATTAGGTTAGTATAGTTCCGTAACCTATCCTTTCTTGAATATATGTTACCCTGTATGGAACCATAGTTGTATTAACAATACATACAAGCTTAGTATGAAATTAGAGTGCTTCTTTTACCATAGGTGTAACTTATCAAGTGGGTTTTTTTAAGCATGCTATGCCATTATTATTCTTGTGTAGCAAGAAAGTATTGCAAGGAAAATACCAATAGGTAGGGGTATGTCACTGTTGGTGACATGGTAAATTTTTACTCTAAACATAATTGCATTCTGCAGTTGAAAATATGGTTTTCCTGTGTTTTAATGTGTGCTTTGAATGTTTTTGAGGTTTGCTTCATTACTAAATGAATATCTTACAAATCAGGATATCGCAGTGGGAGAGTGTGGTTTTTGCGTTGGGAAAAACACAATATAATTGAAATACAAGGATGGATTTAACTTACCTAGGGGACTGGGTCTTTACCTGTCTGTAAGTGATGTCTAGGTTTTCAATAAGTTTTCCTTAGTATCCAATCTCAGCCTTAATTGGCCAGGGAAGGAAATGTGCAATGAAATGTCAGTGGTTGGTTGATTGAATGTTGCCTATAGATTTCTGTTATAATGATAGACTGAATGAATGTTTGATCATTAATATATGTACTTTCTGTAATTTGATACAGTAAACCCCCCATATTTGTGTTCTCATGATTCGCGGACTCACGCATTCACGGGTTTCTCTGTGGAACATATCTAGCCATTATTCGCGGGAAATTCACCCATTCACGGTATTTTTCACTGAGAAATATTCACTAATTACTGTATTTTCGTATAATTTTCATGAGTAAATGCACTTTTTGTGATAAAACTATTAAAATACTCAGGTATATGCTTTTTAACAGGGTTTTTCTGTGTTTAAACTATCAAAATGGGCAGTTCTAAGTGTTTTTAGAGGGGTTTTAAGTATTCGCGGATTTTGGCTATTTGCGGGGAGGGGGGGTGTGGGACGCATCCCCCGCGAATACGGGGGGGGTTCACTGTATTAGATTAGCAAGTTTCATGGTATATCATTAATATCAAAGCAATACATGATTTCAGTTTTTAAAAACAAACTTATTTCAATATTGAGAAAATGTTCATATTATTATAAAAACTGAGCACAGTCATGGACACTAAACAATCCACCTTTTAATTTCCAATAACCATAAGAAAATTATGTGGGAATATGTGCCCTTTTAATGTGTGGTAAAATATTGATAAAAATTACTGTAAGTGTATCTTGTTAAGGCCTTGTGGTTTCCTCAATTTTGATATCTGTTTGACCTCTAAAGGGCAAAATAATAATGCAGAAATACCCACCGTGCAGTCGATGTAGCTTGGCATATAAGTGATGTCAGACTCTCATAGACATGAAAAACTCTGCATATTTTCAAAATGGAAAGTGTTCCCAATAAAATGTTCTGAATTTTGAGAAAATTGTAGGATTTACAGAAGCTCAGTTGACTTTGTATAGTTAAAACTATGGGGTGGCCTATGTAAAAACCACATTTACTTGGTGAAAATCCATATCTAAAGTACAGTAAATGTTTGGATATACAAGTTCAAAGTTTCAGGTCAGGGTCTTATGAAAGAATAAATTTTGCAAATACTAGTAAATGGTAACTATATTCTGGGGTGATAGTTTGTATGCGTTGGAAGGATTTGTATGCGTTGGAAGGTTTACATCCACAGAATATGGGAAACAAAATCTTTGACTGTATTAACTATAACTTTTCTTCTCCATAAAAATGAAAAGTGGGTCTTATCCTGTCTGTATTGTGTTTTTGTTACAGTCTTTTTGTATAACTTGTTAAAGATAGTATCCAAAGGTTTGTTGGTTCTACCCATATTCCTGAACCTTTGCCTTTCTGCATTACAGAGTGGGGCAGTAGGAGAAGCTTCGTTTTCAAGACTGTAGTTTTTTTTAATTATTTATCAGTACTAGTTTTGCACTTTAGCTCTGTTAAGATCTTACCTCCTATTTTACTGTATTTTTTGCTGAAGTAAGTCAAGACTGCACATTTTTTTTAAATTTTTGATATTCAGGGAATTTTTACTGTATTGAAGTAAGTCAAGTTTACATAATTTCTGGAATGTTTGTAATGTCCAACGCATTTTTACTGAATTAAGAGTTGAGGTTATTATTACTGGACATCTTTATTTGTGTAAGGCACTTGTTCCAAAATAGTACTGACTACATTATTACTAGATCGCTTATGAGTACAGGTAATTTGCATCAAATTAAGAGATAGGCAGATGATATTATTGGTCTTCCTTTTGATGTGCATGGTATTTTTGCTGAATAGGGACTCTAGAGTAAATTACAGTACCATACAGCTGTACAAGTGGACATGTTTGTCAGAATGGGCAGATTGCAAGAAGACACAGCCAGATGTGAGAGTACAGTAAACCCCCTGTATTCGTGGGGATGTGTACCACATCCCCCGCGAATAGCTAAAACCCACGAATACTTACAACCCTTCTAAAAACACTTAGAACTGCCTATTTTGATAGTTCAAACACAAAAAAAATTAAAAATGCTTATACAGGTATTATCCTATTTACGATGGGGTTAGGTTCAAAAAAACTCATCGTTTGTTGGAAAAAACCCATCCTTTGTTGGAAAAAACGTATCCCAAATATAGCCTGGCCTACACTAGGGTATTTGGTACCTCGTATACATAAATGGTAGCCTACCCTACACCATAAAGTATACTCTATACATACAGAGTGTAGTAATTATTAATATCAGCTCATTCTGTAGGTGCATGCAGACTGACTTATGATAATTCAATACAAGGAGAAATTGAATAACAAACAAGAATTATATAAACATCAACATAATGAATATGATAATTCAATACAAGGAGAAATTGAATAACAAACAAGAATTATACAAACATCAACATAATGAATATGCATCTTTTCCATGGATCTTTTAAAATGTTATGCCTTGATTCACTGCAGCCAATAATATTGTATATATTCTTATATTGCTTTTGTATTATAAATTGTGATCATAGCGATCAATGTTTTGGTTTGGAAATCGATTACATGGTAAGTTTATTTCGCTTTATTTAACTAAGTTCAGAGCACTTTTCTTGCTTCTAGTTAATGTAAATGAATCTCTAGATACTTTATTTATATGGGGCAAGGTTATTTTTTGTTATACAAAGTGTTTTTAAGTTGAAATATAACTTAAATACGTCTCGTTTTGAAATTAACTTAGCTATTTTTTCGTTAATAGAGGACATTGGCCATTTGGAGCCATTTGTTTTGTGTAAAAAAAATCAAGATTCTGTTTGCTATTTTCACTTGATTTCATCCTAATACGAGCTTTACGTATTTATCGTTTATTGGCATAAAAATAGCAGTAATGTGTTCTTTCATGCCCAGTAGCTCTGATTAAAATACTTTCTCTCCAATTTTAATTACAGTTGAGTTTCATCCACGTTGCCAGTGCTTGATAATTATAGTCATTAGCAGCTTGAACATTGTTTTCTCAGCGTCAGCTACAACTTGCAGCTTAAATATAGCAGTGTATTTCCTTGCCGATCTTTTATCCATACTGAATAAGGGTATAATGTAAAAATATATTAGTCCTATTCCACTTAACTTCATTTGTAATATAACTGCGGTAATTGTGTATTACCGTACGATGCTTGAAATACAAGCAAAACGGCTGTTGTTATCCGATTTGGTGAAAAGCAAAACAACAGTTTCTCGGTCGGTTGTTTATGGCTGTATGTACTTACGCTAGCGTACAACGTTATTAACAAACGGATGTTGACAAAGGAAAATCTATTTCTGGGAGGGCCTGTGTCAGCCCGTGAAATAATCCATTCAGCAATTTATTTCTGTAATTCCGTTGTTGATACCGAGAAAAGCTAAATGTAAAGCTGGGGTTACTGCTAATTTCAGAGCCAGCTCCAAGAAATGGAGTCGTGATATGGTAAAGGTGAGATTGTCGATGCAATCATGGACCCTGCCCTATAAAGATTCCCAATGTCAAAAGTCCCAACGAGGTGCCGATACAAGCCCATGCACTACCATCGACTGTACACAAGGCAATACTAGTCACATTCCATGTTAGCCCTCGCCCCACTAGAATGATGTTTACCATGGGAGGGAGAGAATGAAAACAGGTGGTCATGACATCGGCCCCTCCCCAGAAATAGATTTTCTGTCAAAACTTTTCTGGATCGGGGTCCCGTGTCAGCCGGTGAAATAATAACAGAGAAATAAATATTATTCTTATGCTATTAAAGATTTTAAATAGAGACGTTGAAAACTAGGGGAGAATTCCACCCTGAACATTAGTAAGGTCCCCGAAATTCATGTAATGAAAATAATGTAAGTGGCCACTGCTCTAAGATCATGAGCTTTGAATTGAACCTGAATAGGCTTGTATTAAGAAAATACTTGCCGCCTGATAGCAGACCCAATGACAGTACCCTCCTTTTCAAATAAAGAGAGGACTCAAGACAAAATTATGAGGTCCTGTCTAAATAAGCCTGTAAGGAAAAAATCAAGACAGAGACAGACCTGTGAAAGGGGAGCACTTTCCAAGGTGACCAATCGGAAATGAGGACCTTCAACTGTAGATAGAAAGTTAGGTGAGGAATTCGCAACACTACTCTCGAAGTGGGGAAACTAAAATGGTTGGTTCTGCTAGACAGGGCAGATAGTACAGAATACTAGCATAGAAGCTGCTTGATTAAAAATTAGGTCTTCCTCAACAAGGAAAGGTAAGAACAAGATGATTGTTGGTTACCGAAGCTAACTCTGATACATTACTCAAAGACCAGGAAACCGAATGTGGACGGAGTACTGGTCTCAGACGAACACAGACCTTAGGGTTGAAAGTTAAGGGCCTGTGAGTCTGGTTTCCAACAAAACACTTTCCTCGGGACCACTGCGGCTGCATCATTACCAGCTTCAAAAACCTGCGTGAAGAGTGCTAGTTACTTAACTGCAGAACCATACTGCAGTAGAGAGGGATCCTTGACTGATTTAGAAACAGTAATAACAGGACCAATATCAGCCTCCTAAACTGCAAATTCACAAAGACCACAAAGCCAGGGCACCAGAACTTTTAGTGAGGCTGACGTGAGCTGAGTTTATACTCAGTCGGGCAGTTTGATAGTTTGTGGTTGAATTAAGCCAAACAGACCTACTGCTAGGTCCGGGAAAAGATCACAAGACTACCTGAATGACGCTCCGTCTAAGGACTACTCCGACACCAGGGGGGAGGCCCCGGATAGGGAAAATGTAGTGACCTTTGGACCCCTACGAGAGGGTGGCAGACAGAAGCCACTTGTGTCTGTTGGCTATGGAGAAGAATGAACCATAACCTGAATGATTCAATTCGACTTCGAACCCACTTGTTTACGCAGCGCACTATTGCTGCGTTGTTCAGAACCAGCCTAAAATGAATCCTCCTGGGAGGAAGAAGTTTCCCAAGGGCAGGAAGACTGCCACAGCCCCCCAAAGCGTTGATATGGAACTGCCGGAACGTGACCGACTAAGTTCCATGTACTTCATGGAGCCAAAAATATCCACCCCACCCGCCCAGAGAGGTGACGGAATACTGAGGCCGGAGGGGGAAGCTGGAGAGGAACTGACCTGATAAGCTCTTGACAGTTGTTCAGCGCCGGAGCCCCTTATTCAAATAGGAGGAATCAGGGAGACACGTCCTGACTCCACCATACCTCGGATATAAACTCCAGCTTTGATCGAAGGAGAACCGTCACTGAAGCAAACTGAAGAGAGCCCAAGACCTTTTCTTGGGCACGGCGAGAGGTATGCTTGTGTTGATGAAATGCTTGGTTGCCCTTGCTATCTCTTTCCGCTTCCACTGGATTCACAACCACTGAAGGCTACCCTCCGGAATCAGGTGGGATTCCTTCCTGTGTACTTAGAAGCCCAGAGACTCTAGAAAGCCGATTATAATGACCGGCACCCTCAGGCAATTCCTGACGCTGGGTGCCCAAATGAGCCAGGCAACTAGATATGCGGCTAGCATAACCTCTAATACCGGAGCTGTTGAACTACGGTATTGTTCAAACTGGCGAAGATTCTGGGGGCTGCATTGAGGAGGGCATGAACCTGAAGGGGTACGCCTGCTCCCCGAGTCTGAATCCCAAGAAGGGATAGAACCTTCCTGCAACCAAGATGTGAAAGGAAGCGTCGGAAAGGTCTATAGAGGTGGTTACGGCTCCACGGAGCAGTAGGATCCGAACCCACAAGACTGTAAGCAACCGAGACTTGCCACATTGAATGAGGAAAATAAACGGGACACGCCCGGAAAAATTTTCCAGTGGAAGGAACTTTTTGGCAGACTGAAAAAGCTTGACAGGCCATTCACAAAGTCCTCCAGATCTCTGGCCGTAATCGATCAACCTGGATTGGGGAGGGGACAAACAGTCCAGCTCCACCCTCGGCCTTGGATTCATACCTGGGCCCAGGGACTGAAGTTCCAGTGGCCCCGAAAATGGTACAGTCTCCCACCCATGTGAGAAATACGACTGGGAGGAGGCTTGCTTGCCTCCCCTGGAGCCTTTGCCTTCCCAATTTCTTGGAGAGGAGCAGGATGCTTCCCTGCTCCTATGATAACCTTCGGAGGTTCAGTACCTCTGGTAGAATGTCTAGTGAAAATTCTTTCCTTGGGTTTTCTTATGAAGCAAAGAAAAATCCGGCGGAGGCATATGAGGGAGGCAGAGACATACGGGGGAGACACTAGGGGCTGATGTGTTGGCTGAACCTGCACACATCGAGGTGGAGGCTGGGAGTGAGAGGCTGACGGCTGTCCAGGGGCAGGAACCTGAAGAGCCTGCACCATTGCCTGAGCAGGGGAAGTGCCAGCGAACTACATGAACTTTTGCCGGACTTGGGAAAGGGCCCGCAAGTTCAGATTGCTTCCCACTGCATAAGGTAGACACCTACGAGAACGAGGCTCAGACACACGAGTAGCCCCGATGACCGTATCAACGCCTCACCTGGGGAAAAGATTAATTCTATGTGAAACTGTTCATAAGTCTTTTCGGCTCAAGGCGGAACGTGGCTGCCGAAAAATGTGTCTTCAGCTGTCCATCCGGACTGATGAAATAAAGCAGGACCTGCAGAAAACCTGACAAGAGGGATTTTATCAGGACCCGAAACAACGAACCGCCATTATATGCCACAGACATTGTTTCTGTTAAAGTCAAAGAGTTCCAGGACCTGGCAAGCCTGTCCTTACACCTTGTTTCAGCTTCCGGGAATCAACTCCGGAAGCTTAGGGAGCTGTACGCTGAATAAATTAGAAGTGTAGTCCGGGGTTAGAAGATTCACTGTGAACGTATCTGTGATATCTGTCTCCCGGAGATGCGTCAGTGGTTTATTTCCGAAACAAGCCTGTTGATAAGAGGGGCTACATTCGGAGCACAAGGGGTAGGAAGCAGGTCTCTCAAAGAGAACACGGTAAAGACCCCATAGCTGGCGTGAACTTGGAATTCTCCGCTGGCCACTCCGTTAGAAATCTCAACGGAGACGATGTGCCCAGTCCCTAGGAAAGATGAGGGTTTCCTTAGGGATCTTGTCAGATAGATACCATGCCTTCTGCCAGTCTGGCAAACCCGGATAAGGGATACTCAGGCCGAAGGGAAGAAATGCAATTCGCCAACCATCATGGTGCCCACACACCGATAGAGGTGCCTTCATGCTGGGAAGCATAAAGGTTAGGCGCCTAAAGGTTCCCCAGACCGTAAGGGGAAAAGAGGTGGAGGTGTCCGAACGGAGCAGGATTTACAGGTGATCCGTTGATAATGAGTCCTGAGATTAATCTCTTGGGATTTAAGCTCCTGAAAGGGAAGGCACGACCCATGAGGTAGATATAGATATTAGATAGTTTGATATTTTGTCACGACCTCATATCGAGCTCCCCAAGGAGACCGTAAAGAGTCTGCAACAAAGAAAGGAGGGGGTAACTGCCTTACTTTGCTTCTTGGGCCGTAACCTTCCAGAAGACGAAGCCTAACTCAGATGGCACTGGACTAGAGATCCGAGACGTCCTCGAGGGGCCCCAGAGCTGGTCGCCTGGGTTTTAAAGCGGTCTTTCTTGACTGATCTTCACCTTAGGGACGGCAGTATCAGAACCGCCGAAAATGGATGAGGATCTAACGAATCCCCTAAAGGAAAAAGTTTGTCCCCACTTATTCCCTGCAGCTAAGCGAAAAGGCTTGCCTCTACTCATTCCCGCACTCATTCATCGCCTCCGACGCATAGTTCACACAGGCCCGAGAACGACCGAAGGCCGCAACGCCTTCAGTAAACCCTCCGGTGAAACAGCTAATTTATTTTAAGAGGACCGGTCATCTCTGGACTCCTCGTAAACAAAGGCAGCAACTTTTCCAGCAACTGACATTGAGAACTGGCGCCAGGAAAGGAACATTACAAATGTCCAATCGAAGTGACATAGGAATCTCCCGACTTAATGCTTTCGCCCGAAGCTGCGACCCCAGACTAGAGGTGTGGTTTAAGATGCGAGACTTCGCGGCCGGCCTCCAGGTGGAGGGGAAATTTAGGACCCTAACAATCGAGGAGCAACTATTAAATAAGTCATATGAGACGGAGCGTTTATGAGGAAACCGATAGGTGTATATGAAAACCACCGATTCATGGAGAATTTCGCCCGGAGAGAGCCCAAACGCTGAAAGAGCGACTATTAATAAGCCATATGAGGCAGAGTTTGGCGGAGGTAAAACCGACAGGTGTATATGAAACCTACGGATTCATCAGGTAGCCTGCTCGGAGAGAGCATATGCATAACACAACCTTCCGGGTGCCAAACGACTAGTAATAAGCCACATGAGGCGGAGTTTGGCGGAGATAAACCGACAGGTGTATATAAACTCATGGATTCATCATAGCCTGCTCGAGAGAGTATAGCTGCATTTCACAACCTTCCGAGCCAAGAATAAATTCTCCAACACAGACTGCGCACCGCATATGAGGCGGAGTTTGGCGGAGGTAAAACCGACAGGTGTATATGAAACCTACGGATTCATCAGGTAGCCTGCTCGGAGAGAGCATAGCGTACAACACAACCTTCCGGGTGCCAAACGACTAATCATAAGCGATATGAGGCGGAGATAAAACCGACAGGTGTATATAAAACCTACGGATTCATCAAGTAGCCTGCTCGGAGAGAGCATAGCGTACTTCACAACCTTCCGTGCCAAACTATAAATTCCCCAACACAGACTGCGCACCGGAATGGGAACTATAGACTCCGTGACCGCTGGCTTGTTGCAGGGTAGCGGAGCATTCCTGCACTGACAAACCAGCTGGAAAGCGATGCGAGAAATGAGCATGCTGGAACGATGCCGAGCAGAGTACCGTGAGCAGCGATTTAGCCTAGTCAGACCAGGAAAACCCAGAGCAAACCCTGAGAGGAAAAAAAAAAAAAAAAAAAACCGGGCTAACAGGACAACACCATAGACACAAAAACAGAGTCAACGGAACATTCGAGCTTACTCATGTTTTTAAATAATATGTGACGGATACAAACATAGTGGGAAGGTTATGAACTGTTCGGAAGTGGGCACACTAGAGCCAAGAGAGAGGAAAACCCCAGAGAGGATATCCCAACGGCGATAGCGTGGGGAATAAACACCACCGCTAAACACTCATAACCGCTGGAGCAGTAAGGAGAGCGCCCAACAAGATAATGAAACACCGGACAGGTAGTTAGCAAATGGAGGGGGAACGTAAATAAAGTAAATAAAACAGAAGACAATTAGGTGGAAAACGCTAACTGGCCTCGTATGAGATCCCAACAGTGAGGTGCGAACTGGTAGGAAGCACCACGAAGGGAAACAGTCGACGTAAGAGGAAGGGGAGGGAAGGATAGGCCAGGAGGTTGGTAACCCAAAGTAGCGACCAGGGGTGGGGCAGCACTCCCCGGGCGCCCAGAGATCCTCATACGTTTCCTCGCTATGTGAGCTGTGTTGCACGACAAGAGCGAGAGAAAAGGAGAGGAAGGGCAAAAACCCCACGGCCAGGAGCAAAGAAAGGGGTGTGTGCTGGGAGTGTGAACAGGGGAGTGGGGGAGCACTCCCGGTCACCTCTAGGTCCAGGTGGGGTGCCAACCGATAAGGTCAGACACACAACACCGAGGGACAAACCAATCAAGGCAGAGGGAGGGGATGTAGGCTACAGCACAAAAAGGATAAATTGCTCTCAAGCCTTGGTAAGTTAACAAACCCTGAAAACGAACCAAGGGGAGAGAGAGCAAAGGGAATGGGTAAAAGGGGAAGAAGGGGATTCTCGATACAACAAAATAAAATATAGTTGGTAAAAGGAGTGTGAACAGGAGTGGGGAGAGCACTCCCGGTCACCTTTGGTAAGCAACCCAAAGAAGGATTGAACTAGGATAGGCTACGCAGGTAAACCCTCGCTATTCCAGCTTAACCTATTAGGAACATTAGCCTAAGTGAAAAGTTGAAACAGGGAGAGGGTGGACGCAGGCACACCTGCCAAAACTAAACAAAGGGGAAGACCAGACATAAAACACATATGTACAGATCGAGATCACAGACATGAAACTCATACGAGACAGATCGAGATCGCCCCTTTAACGTTTTTCCCGTAAGGGAAAAGTGCTACAGCCAACCTCAATTACTTTTATCATTCTCTTTACTTTGTAACTAGAAGATGGGATAAAGAGATGGAAGAAAATAGTTGGTCTATTGTAATTTGGTCTCTCTTGCTGCCTGATTGTGCTCTGCTGCCTACGCCCGCGCAGAATTTAAAAATATTTTCTAAATACTGTCATATCGGTATTAATTGCTTACCCATCGCAAAATCGAATTATCGTAAGGTGAATTATCGTATCTTGAGCACTACCTGGGTATTTTAGTAATTTTATCACAAAGTGCATTTGGTCAAGAAAATGAGATGAAAATACAGTAATTAGTGAAAAATACCATGAATGGGGGAATTTTCAGCGAATAATGTGTATGTATGTTCCATAGAGAAATCCGCAAATAGGTGAGTCTGCAAATCGTGAGACTTCGAATACGGGGAGTTAACTGTGCTCCAGTTTTACCTGAAGGCCAGCTGGAACAAGAAGACACAGCCAGGTTTTTCCGATCACCTCGGAGATACAATCTGACCTGCAGCGGTGGCTATCAGAAGCAAGGCTTTCGAAAGGGAAGCAGACAGGTTGAAGAGCCCCGCTAAACAATTAAGAGGTCTCGGGGACATGGACTCCAGAACAACACGACTTGCATATCACTGTAAGAGAACTGAAGGCAGTCTGCTTGGCCTTCAGAATTTTACACACCTAGTCTGCAACAAGACGGTCATGGTGCAAGCAGACAATACCACTGCCTTAGCTTACGTCCACAAGAAGTCATTACCCATTTCCTTCCCTCTGTCAAGCTGGGTAAGAGAATTACTGCTATGAGCAGACCTCAAAACAAGCATTTATCATCGCTTTATCCAACAAAGTTGGAATGTGGTGGCAGGATGAGCTGAGCCATCAAAGCAGGTCCTTCCTACCAAGTGGACCCTGGATCCCCTGGTATGTCTAGATCTGTGGAAGTTGCAGGGCAAGCCAGTGATAGACCTGTTTGCCACCTCCAGAAGCCATCGTCTTCCTCTGTTTTGCTCGCCAGCCCCAGATCTACTTACATGGGCCACAAACGCCATGTTACAAGATTGGTCGAATCTGGACCGTTGTGCCTTCCCACCCTTCAGCATGACCACAGAAGTATTGAACAAGTTTGAGATGCACCACAATGCGACATTGACCATCACAGCCCCGTTTTGGCCCAAGGGAGTGGTTCCCAGGCTTCCTACATCTGTTGGTGGACTACCCACAAAGTATCGCTACTCAGACAACCACCAGGGGTTGCCCACTCTCTCTCTGACAGGCTCCAGTCTGTCGGTAAGCTTGTCAGAGTGAAGGGTTTTCTCAAGGGAAGCTTTAGAGGCTATTGCAAAGTGCAGAAAGAAGTCTTCTAGCCTCATCTATCATGCCAAGTGGTCAGTCCTCTGACAATGGTGCCATAACCACAATGTCTCATCTGCTGAGACCAATTTGACACAAATTGCAGATTTTCTCCTTTTTCTGAGGAACACCAAGAACTTGTCCTCCTCTAGCATTAAAGGCTATGGGGCAGTGCTTGGCTCCGTTTTCAAGCACAGAGACCTGGATCTCTCATTGATCTCTGACATTAAAGACCTGGTAAAGTTGTTTGATACGATTGAACACGAAAGAGACAACACTTTGGTCTCGTTGGATCTGGATGTGGTCCTGAAATGGCTGACAGGCACATGTGAGCCCCTTCGCTCAGCTTCTCTTAAGAGTCTGATACATAAAACTCTCCTTCTTTGCCTTACCTACAGCTAAGCGCATCAGCGAAATGCAAACTATTGACAAAATAGTGGAGTTTTCTTAAGGGGATGCTGTTTGCTCCTTCCCCTTAGGCTTTCTGGCCAAGAACGAGGATCCGTCCAAGCCCTGGCCTTGCTCATTCGCTGTGAAAAACTTAATGGAGCTTCTTAGTCAAGGGGGAAGAAGAGAGAGCACTGGGTCCAGTCAGAGCATTAAGATACTACCTGAATAGGACAGAGAGCATCAGGGGCTCATCTAGTAATCTTTGGTGTTCTTTAAAGAACCCATCTCGTCCTCTTTCAAAGAACACCTTGTCATTCTTCCTAAGAGATTTAATTAAGGAAGCACATTTCCAGATACATGGGGACATTTTACCAAACTTTAAAGTGAGAGCGCATGATACCAGAGCGCTGTCTACTTCCTTGGTTTTTAGACATCGCGTGTCCTTGAACTCCATTATCCAGTCTACCTACTGGAGGTGCAAGTCCATTTTTGCTTCTCACTACTTATAGGAAGTAGAAACTGTTCAATGATTACAGTACAGTACCTTGGTCTGTTCTAGGTGGCTGGCATGGCATTAGGTGAAAAATCATAGGAAGCACTCTTTTTCGAGTTTTGGGGAGCCTGAGGGTACAAGGTACCCGGAGTATCCACCAGTCTTAGTGGATAGGATGTGGTTCTATCAAGTGTTTTCAGGGTAGGTGACAGCATTGTCTGGTTTTTAATCTTGGTACTGCGCCTAGGGCAAGGGCACCTTATTATATGCTTTGCTAGCTATCAAGCATATCCTCCACTACAAAGCTCCCGCATAAGTAGAGGCACCCCACAGCTCAACAGCCACGCCACTACAGGTTAAGGTGAGCACCAACCAGGGGCAGTATTCACCTGCAGTAGCTCTCTTACCAGGTAAGGAAACAACAAGCATTGCATACCATGCTGGCTGATTTTTCAGTTTCAAATTCATTATCATTCTTTAATAATTTAATGTCCTTGTATCCCACCTCCATTCAATGTGGGATTCAGCTATGTAATTACTTGGTAAGTTACTTATATGAAAATGACATTTTTATAATAAAATTTAGTTTCATATATACTTACCAAATAATTACAGAATCAGAGCCCTGCCTTCCTCCCCTCTTATGGACATAAGAGCACAAACAAATTGTGGGTACTGGCCAGGTTGTTTCCCATGTTCCCCAAATAGCGGGCTAGGCCTGTCACCTACACACAAACAGAAGAAGCGCTACCGCGAATTTTTTAAAAAGTTGCCACGTGAGTTAGAAACATTAGCTATGTAATTACTTTTTAAGTATACAATATATGAAACTTAATTTTAGTATGAAAATGTCATGTCTGTACTGATTTAAGAGACAGGACTACATTGTTATTGGACTACCTTCAATGTTTAGATGATTTTTGGTGATGTAAGAAACAAACTATATCATTGCTGACCTACTTTTGATGTGCAGGGCATTTTCACTAACTAATGACAGTTCTACACTATTACTGGAATACTTTTGATGTTCAGGCCATTTTCAGTGAATTAAGAGACAGGCTTGCATTAATACTGATCTTTGTTTGATGTACTCTGAAGTTTTAATGAATTTGAGCCAGAACTACTTTATATCTGCACCACCATTGATGCACTGAATACTTTTACTGAATAAAGAGAAAGGCCTTTAATAATATTGGTCTACCTTTGATGTGTAGAGCATTTGTAGTGAATTAAGAAGCAGGCCTACATTTCTGTACTTCTGGAGTATTTTTGATATGGTTGGAATTTGTATGGAATGAAGAGACAGGTCTGCCTTATTACTGGAATACCATTGATTGTCAGGGTAATTTTGTTTCATCAGGGAAATATGAGAGAAGCTAGAAGGCTGGGAAAATATTATAAATAATTGTATGCTTTTGAAATAAGGAAAATTTATTTAAATGTTACATTTCACAAAGGTTAGTGTAAAGTGTTGTCTTCATAGGTATCTTAGCTTCAAATAATGGATTAACTATGGTATTATTAATGATGAACATTTCTGTCTTTCAGTGTTGATATTGCTGGATGAGAAATTTTATTAGCCAAAGGTGCCTGGTTGGGTTATACAAACACTTCTCACTTAAAATCATACCTGTTTAACGACCACTTGGACTTACGACTAGCCCTCCTACTGGTTGGTATTGTACTCGGTGAGAGAATCGTACATGTAAGCAATTGTATGGATATCTGTCCATCTGCTATACCTCTTCTTTTTCTCTTGAATTATATAGGGTTTTGTATCTCTTAAGAAAATGTGATTAATATAACTGGTTTATCAGTAAACACATTGCATTACTTTTTACCAAAAATTACAGTCTTTGTTATACATTGCCTAAGCACATGAAAATGGTGTTTGGACTGTGTAAGGTTTTCCTAAATTTTCACATGCCTTACGGTCAGCTTTTTATTTCTTGTTCCTTTTCAGGCAGACAAACAGAAAAACTGTAGGCTCTAATTGCCAGTCAGCCAGATTTTATGCCATTTCCACTTGTGTATGTGTATGTAGATTAAGCTGAATTTATATCACAGGTTCATGATGATAGCGTCATTTCAGCAACTGAAATTTTTTTACCTTCCACTTCTGCTACAGTACTTGTAAGTCCCCCCAAACTCCCCTCAAAATAATCTTCCTCCAGTGGATAACTCAGATGGCAGCAGTGAATTTAAGCTTGTTTGAATTTGCAAAGAAAAACAAAGGTATAGCTTTATTATAAGAAATGTTTTAAAAGTTTGTGTATCAGGATAAGATTTTCAGTAATTTTTATGAAATAAAATAAGTGATTTGTATTTTTGTTATGTAAAGTTGATGTCTAAGCCTAGCCTATTGGCTACATTATTTGTATGCATGCATATACACTTGTACATGAGTGCATCATCCACTCTCTCTCCCTGGTACAGTATTTTCATTGACATTGAATGCAAAGCAGTATTGTGCTTAATATAGCAATGTTTTAATGTTACGTAAATATCTTTTTGGTCTGTGTGGGCATGTGCATGTGTACATTTGCATTGCATTAAGGAAAATTTGCAATTAATGTGTGTTTGTACTGCTTTAAATGAATGTCAGTAAATTGTTATTGACATTTATTTGTCAATAAATTTGTACTGACTGTACCAGAGAAAGAGAGGGATAAGTGTGTAGAGCACATGTGTACATATGCATACTCAGGCTAGCCAATAGGCTAGTTTACACATTGACTTTACAAAAACTCAATCATTTACATAATTTGATTAAATAAAACTCACCAAAATCTCATTCTGATACACAGACTTTGAAATAATTTCTTATATTTAACCTATTGTCATTGTCTAGTTGTCCATCACAGGAGATGGAGGGTAGGAGGGAGGGTAGATTCTTATCAACAATTAAGCTTACTGATCAAGTCATAGGAATGGAATTCAGTCATTAAGTGAGGGGTGTCTGTATTACCCCCATAATCAAATGTTTAAGATCTGGTTTTTAATTCTGTTGGTGAAAAACATTATTAATGTACCTGTATTATGTTAGATGAAATGAAAAGGGTATGACTAAAGTTACATCCAGTCATAACAGTACTCAAGAAATATTTTGCAAATTACATTTGATCTTTTGTAATCAACACTGAAAGACCACATTTTATTTCAGACTGAGAACTGAATTGCAAATGAAACATCTTCAAAGGAATTTTTCTTGTCAAGATTGCTGGACTGAAATTTAAGATAAGTCTGCTTTGAAATTATAAGCTTAACTGTGTTGAATAAAAGTATTGGGTTTTTTAATAAAAATAATCTAATGGTAATAAATAAATAGGCATATGTGCAGTATTATTTATCAGTCTGTAAGCTTATAAGCTATTAAGTTGTTAAAATATTTTTGATAAATTTCTTTCTGAAGTTAATTACAAACTCATAATACTGTACTGTATCTTAGGTTTTGAAGGGCAAGGCTTAGAATTGGCAATGTTATGGTGTAACAAGACCGTTTATTTTAGGTGTTTCAATTTAAGAAAATTAATGTCATGGACTTTTATTAGATTATGGTTTGTGGCACAGTGGACTCCTAGGCCCTTGTTGCAAGTCATGCACATAAGAAAGGAACTAATTAAATCTAACTTACTTACTCAGATATACTGTAATAATTTTCTGTCTACAGTAGCCAGAGCTTTTTATTATACATTCTCAAACTCCCATTTTCCCTGTATTGCCTTGTCCTGGTGTTCTTGAGTTGGTGAATCTACTGTGGCATCGATTATAATTGTGATAATTCCAATATTGGAGAGTGAAATTGCATGACATGGCTCCTCACCCGTAGACTTTGATTAACTCCAAAGCTGTAGATCTTGATTTATTTCAGCAGCAGATTTGCCATCCACATTTTCAAAAAAGAATAAAGCTGTACAGATTTAATTATTTTTGTGTAGTATGCTATCAGAATTTTGAAATATTAATCTGTAACTTCAGTTTGTCTTCAATTACTTGTTGTAAAATAATGACGAAAATTAAATAGTCACGTTATTTCTTAAATCAGTGTGAAGTATCCCCCATGTTATGTATGCAAGTAAGTCTTTCCAGGGTGGGATAATTGATTTCAGTAACTCTGGTTAATTCATTCTTCAGACATTCATTAATTTTAGTAGCTATGAACTTAATGTACCCTGATTTAGGCTCTTGAACCTTGACCTTGTCTTTTTAAAGAACATTGTAGCATTTTTGTCCAAATTCAGGACCCATGACCAAAATGCATGTAGGAATACCCACTCACCCCAGTCTAGGTGGGTTAATAGTAAAGTGTCAGGTTTATGGAAAGATGAGGAATTTTTATAATATCAAATTTTGAACTCTCAGAGAAGTTAGATTTATAGCCAATAACATGATTATCACTCTTTACAAAGCGATGGTAAGTGGCAACTTGTGATGCCCTTTTTTTTCATTTTTGCATGGCTGGCTTTTTTAGGAATTGATCTTGAGGAGCAAGAATTATTCAGATATATGGTTTACAAAACTGTCTACTGAAAATTTGTTTGGGCAGCACAAGGTTTTTTAAGACATTGGAGGTCATCACATCTTTTGAGGATACTGTATTTCAGTTTGAGACTGATGAATTAAACTTGAAAATAGGAGTTTCTTTACACTGCTGAGGACGTTCAAGTTTGAAATACTTAGTTGCTCAGACTAAACATTTTGTACATTTTATTTAAAATTAGAAGTTTTCAAGCAATTGTGGAGTGTACAGGTACTGTATTAGGATTACCATATTAGATCCGTTAGGTACATTGGTAGCTTTTAAAATACTGTATTCTGAATTAGGTATTTTTGAAGTTAATATATCTTGATTTTGAAACTTGAATCTTGATCTGGACTTTTGAAAGAGTATTATAGTATTTTACTGTATTCCAAGTTTGTTATCCATGGTCAAAATAGATGAGACTGTATCACCCAAGAATTGAAAACTGTAGTGAGGCAGGTATTTTATGAAAAGGAAACTGAGTATGAATATGACTCGAGAATAATGTTACTTCAAGTGTATTTGTATTACTCTCTCTCTCTCTCTCTCAGGGAATTCATTACACTAGCTTAAATCAGTTTTAACATGAAAGAAATGCATGTTGGGAGAGAGAGAGAGAGGTACAGAGTTATAAAGTTCAGTTGGACTGGAGCCCAGAAACAATGCAATTTACAGTCTTAGACTGGGCTGGGGAATGAGTGACAGAAGGAAGGTGTTTGTAAGTATAGTTTGTGGGTTTAATATTACCTTTGCTCTCAGAATAGTCTTCATAGAATATCAGTCATTACATTCGGGAATAAATTTTACCAGATTTTGTGAGTGTTGAATTATATCCATGTCCAAGTAATCCTTTTAACCCTATTCCTTTTTATCTCAAGAAGAGGTTAGTTTTAAAAGTTGTTAATTTTAACCTTCCTGGTTCTCAGCAAGTCTTGATGGGTCGAGTTTCCTAGGCCCATGTTGTTTTTGCCTTGTTTATGATTAACCAGAGACTAATCACAAGGTACATAGGTTTAATTCACTGTGTAGGCCAAGAGGCACACTATGGATTTTTCATGAAGCAGCCACGTTTTTTTCCAATAGGATCAAATTCAGGTCACTTGCTGAGATAATAATAATAATACTTTTAGACCAGATTTTTATAATGACAGTTATTGACTGAAATTAAGTGGAATTTCAAAAAGAAATCTTTTTGTCATATCACCACCGACTGTGATACCAAAGACTCCATCTGCTCCCTCTTAGTAATAAACACTAACATATAAAAACTCCATCTGCTCTCTCTTAGTAAGTAACACGTGTATGGGATGCTTGAAGCTCGATTTTAGCAAATTGTCTTGGTTTTTATATGCTGTAGGAAAAAGACCTGTTTCCCATGATGTCATTAACTTGTTTCACATCCTTCCAGATGTTGTACATCCTGTAAGTTCCTGAGAAGTAATTGATGGATTTTGGAGAAAATAATTTGTAGAAGTTGTATAGAAATATAACAAAGGTAGGTGTTTAAGGAACATGAAACGAGGTGTCTAGGGAAATTTATTGTTTAGTTGGTATAGAAATAGTTGTTTAGATGGAGCCAAAACTACAGATCTAGAAGTTTTGATTACAAAAACTCAAAATAATGCAGTTTAATACCTCGACCTTTGGTCCAAGATGAAATGAAAGTAATAAAATTGAAGTTTGTAGACTGTCAGTGTGAAGAGCTCTTAGAATATTCCTAACAGGAAAATTGATTTGTTGAAGTAATGGCCCATACAATAAGAAAATGAGGAAGGGAATTAATATTCATAATTTTTATTTTGGGAAATCCTTGAGCTCTGTATGACTAGTTTTGATTTTGTCTGTGGTTTCCAAACAATTAGGGGTCAGTCTTAGTGTATTATATAAAATGCTATGATATTTGATGAGTACTGTGAGAAACTAAATTTGGAAGAGCAATAAATGGCTCTTTTTTCTGAAAATGTTTAGTGAATCAGGGGAGTACATAGAGGATTTAAGATAAATAACAGAGAAGTGAGAGAGTGTTAATGCTAATAAAGTTTTACCAAATTATTATGTGAAAATCATAAAATGGTCTTATTAATGTTATAGTCAGGCCTAAGTGTCAGTATTAATAACAATATCAGTATGTGATTAAGATATGAAAATATTCAGCATAATTATAAACTGATTAAGAAGCTTCTATTACTTTATTTTTTAGTGAGATTGCTTTGCATAGTTATTGTAGCAGTGACCAAATGAAGCTTTGTTGAAGAACCCTTGCTTAAAGACTAAAGACAATCAGCACTAGAGTAAGTGACCCTGTTCCATCTGTGACCTTGGTAAAAGGGTCTTCGACGTAATGAGTTATCTTTAATCTTAATATCTTGTGAGCCAAAAGGTGCATGTGTGACATCTTGTCATTAATTTCTTCATCTCTTCAGGACAGCATCTACACAACTTATAAGCCTAAATGTGACAAGCTAGGTAAATGCCAGTCTCCCATGGAATTCCGCATACCAAAGTTGTATAAAGGGATAGAGAGAATGGCCCCCATTAACATTAATGTTGAAAATAGTCATACTTGTTATAGGGACATTATAATCCCACCTCCTTTGACCAGTAGAACTAGCATATGGGTAAGTTTTTAGTATTCTTCAAGTGTTAGTTTATTATGGCCATAAATGTCTATTAACACAAGCTCAGTCGAGTTGAGCTTTGTTTCTTGTAATTTCTAAGTAGGAGTCGTAGGAATCTTTATCACATGAGATTCACTGTATGTAGTTGATTACTTAAAGCTTCTACTGGTTCAAGATGTCCACATATATATTTCCTGCATTTCTTATACAGTACAGTATTAGCATCAGGTAGCTCATTATTCAAGATACATACATTTTTTTTGCTGACGTTTTTCATCAGTTTTATTATCGACTCAGAAGTAGCTAAATATTATTTAGAGTACGTATGGATCAGTCAGTCAGTGTATTTTCCACTTGAATTTCTCTGTTTCACTGTCAGCTATTAAGTAGCTCAAAAGTTCAGGATATACTGTAATTTTCTTCTCAGTTTAATAATAGGTCTGTGGTACCTCAGTATACTTTAGGACACTTTTTTTTATGTAGGATTCATGAATTGAATGCCAAATACTTTAGTACATTTCAGGTTGATCAATATTTTTCATGATACACATACACAGGTTTTAAATGTAAATTTATCAGTTTAATATCAGCTGTCAGGTAGCTCATTATGCTTCAGGATACATAGTTTTGTTTTTACTAGAACTTAGTATCATTTTTATATCATTTAGAAGTATCTCAGTGTATCAGGATAAATAATTCAATTTTATATCCATGTAATACAAGCTGTCTGGCATGCTTCAGGATACAGTATTTTTTTTTTTACTTAAGATTCATAACAGTTTAGTATCACCCATCAAAAATCTCTGTCTGTTTCAGGATACACATCTTTATATACCTGTATACTGAAAGTTGTGGTAGAAAAGTGAGATATGTTCCACAAAAATCCACAACAAAATGAAGTGTAGAAAAGTGAAGCGTGAAAAAACAGAGTAGGACTGTAGACCTTACAAGTTTAATACTGTTGTTTCAGGATGCAGAGTTAGATCTTGAATTTTTTTTAGTATTTAAATCAGCCATCAGGTGTAATTTAGTACACCTGATAGCTGATTTAATTTAGTACATTTCAGGCTACATAGATTGTACCTATAATTCTCAGGTCAGAATGTTTCAGGCTACATAGTAATTAACAAAAATTTGTGATCAGTATATTAAGTAGTCATTTCAACCATTTGACCATTTTATATTGGTAGTCCAGTATGGTTAAGGATAATTTTTTTCATTATACTAAAGTTTGATATCATTTGTGAGGTAATTGGCTATTTTTCAGTATACATATTCACCTAGAAATCTTAAGAGTATCCAGTAATTCATTATTAAATGCATACTTTCCTCTGTACAAACCTCATGCAAGATTAAGCTCATGCAAGATTAATTGTACATTATTCTTATTATTTTTAGTCAATTTCCTGAAGTTCACATTTAATTAAAAGTAGTTCATTGGTGAATAAAAAAAGGGATTTTGACGAAGGGAAAATCTATTTCTGGGGAGGGGCCCGTGTCACCCGGTGAAAAAGTCCATTCAGCACTTATTTCTAGGTAATTCCGTTGCTAGATACCAGAGAGAAGCTAAATGAAATGCTGGAGTTACTACCCCCAGAGCGAGCTCCATTAAATGGAGTCGTGTATAGTAAAGGGTGAACGAAACAATCACGGAACCCTGCCCTACAGAAATTCCCAAAGTCAAAAGTCCCACCGAGAGGTGCCGTTACAAACCCATGCACCACTCGCAGATTGTACACAAAGCATCGCTAGCCGCATTCCATGAAAGCACCACCCCACTAGAATGATGTTTACTATGGGAGGGAGACAACAGAAAACAGGGATGGGTCACCGGGTGACACGGGCCCCTCCCCAGAAATAGATTTTTCCTTTGTCAAAATCCCTTTTCTGGATCGGGGTCCCGTGTCAGCCGGTGAAAAAATAACAGAGAAATAAATATCATTCTTATGCTGTAAGAGACCAGGAAATGTTAGGGGAACATGAAAACCATAAGTCCACCAAACAGGTTTAATTGCTAGCAATAACTACAAGTAATGTACAAATGGAACTGGTGGGAGATTAAAATTTAACATGACAATGTACAAAACATACTTAAACATAACAATTATACAAATAACACGGTCAGGGGACAAGTGCAAGGTATGCCTGACTGGGATGAATGTAAGGGGGTAACTGAGGCAGTGGAGGAGAAAGTGACTAGGAATCAGAAAGGGTTCTAGAGGGAGGGACAACGTTCCCTGCCGCTACTGTTGGGAATTTAAGAGCTAAAGATTTCAAATAGTGACGTTTGAAAACTAAGGGAGACTTCCAACCAGTGTACTTGGAAAGATCCTCGAAATTCATATAATGGAAGTAGTTAATGGAGGTGGCCATAGCTCTAATATCATGAACCCTTGGGACTGAATCAGGATTAGCTTGTTTGATGAAGTACAAGATCTGTTGTCTAATAGCAGGCATAGAGATATTACCCCCTCCCCCCTTCTCTGATAAAGAGAGGCCCAGATGAGATTTGAGAGGACCCATCCAAATAAGCTTTCAATGTATGAACTGGGCATAGGGACAGGTCTTGAGGGAGGGGGAGAATTTTCCAAGGCGACCACCTATTTTGCGGATCTTCATTTTTTGCTAGGAACTTAGGGTGAGGAATCAGCAAAACCTCCCCTGATGGTAGGAAGTCAACATGGTTGGTTTCCCTAGAGAGTGCAGACAGCTCTGAAATTCTAGCACCCGAAGCTAGGCTAACTAAAAACAATGTTTTTCTCAATATGGAAAGGTAGGAACAAGACTGATTGTCGATCTCTAATAAGTCTTTTGATTAATTCTTGTTGAGAGTCCACCTTTTCCGTAAGAGAGTCCACCTTTTCCGTGAGAGATTGTATCGATTCAGAAATTCCAGATAGCTTGTTATCGATTCTCGCGTCGATCTTCTCCAGAAGAAGCTCGACGAAAGAGTCTATATCAAAGGTAGGAGGAGGGGGAACCACTTTCCCCGACTTGGACCGTGCTCTCTTCCTGGAAGGGGAGGCCGTACTCGTTGACGGCACGGGGCTTGCAGCCCGTGACGCCGTCGAGGGAACCCCGGATCGGACTGTCTGAGATTTCAAGGTCTTTTTCCTAACAGATTTAACCTTAGGGACAGTAGACCTAGAACCGTCCACAAGGTAAGGGGATTTAGCGAAACCTTTAAAGGAGGAAACGGTAGAAGAAGGAGAGCTAAACAGGGAAGAACCTGCCTCACTTACCCCCTTACCTGCTTGATGCTCCGGGACAATGTTCACTGATTCAAGATCGAGATTGAGGTCCGCAACGTCTTCGGAAACTCCTTCGCTTAAGGTCAAATCGTCTGGAGAGGGCTGGGTCATCTCCCGGATCCCGGCAATCAAAGGAGCAGCAACATTGTCAGCAACCGATGCTGTGATCCAGGCGCTGGGGAAAAGAACATTACAGATGTCCTTTGAGAGTATGTAGGGGTTCCCTGCCCCTACATTACGCCCGAAGCCACTGACCCAGACTTTAAGGGCCTGGAGCGAAGCATCACGAGACTTGCGGTCAGCCTGCCGGAAGAATAACATTATTGCAGTCTACCGAAGGGGAGAAAATTGGTAAATCATACAAGATACAGTTTGGCTGAAAATAAATCGAAAGGTGCATGACAAACCTACCGAATACTCGATAGATTGCTCGTAGAGAGCATAGCAAACATCACAACCGTCAGGGTGCCAAACTACCAGATCTCCCACGTGGACCGCACACCCGGAGTGGGACCTACAGACTTCGTGGCCGCTGGCCTGATGCAGGGCTGCGGAGCACCCCTGTTCTTGGCAGCGCACCACCTGTAAGAGTGAGATTATGAGTACACCGTGAAAGGCGCCGGAGTAGTGTGCCGGAGCAGTACGTTAGTATAATAAAACCATGAAACCTGCTGGAATGAACCAGAAGGAAACCAGACTAACACATAAAATCTCATTACATAAATCAATTAATATATATAATTAATTTATATATAACAAACACACCGGAACTAGCCGGAGTAACATGCCTTAAAAGTATGTGACGGATACAAAACATAATGGGAAGGTTAAAAACTGTCCGGAGTGGGCGCATTCCCAGCAACGAGAGAATAAAATTCTGAGACTAGCGATAACGGTGAGTATGTGACCGGTAAACACTAGAGCCGCCGGAGCGGGAAGCAAGGAATACGCCCCCAGATAACAGCATAGCGGACAGTTAGTTAGCTAAATAGAAGGGAAACGTCAAAGGCCAGGAAACGAAGACAGTCAGGTGGTAAACACTAACCGGCCTCGAATATACATCCAAACCGGAGTGTCGTCTGCTAAGAAGACACACTGGAGGGAAACAGCCCTGACGCAAGGAAGGGAGGGAATAACAGACCAGGAGGATGAACCGTAAAGAAGCGACCAGAGAGTGGGACCGCACTCCCCGGGCACTCACTGGCCCCCACGTCCACTCGCTGGCTGAGATGGCTAGGGTAAATGCACCAATTCACCGCACGTTTTGCCTTGAAAAAACTTGTACCTTTTACTAGAATGGAGAAAATCAACTGAAACATTTAGTAGAACTTGTTCAACCATTGAGCCACCTCTGTACTAAAAGCAAGCCTGATATACCGACCGCTTTATTTACCATTAATATTTTTTTAAAACTTTGCTGATAGGAAGCACTTTCCTTATCCAATTCCTTATTTTTTTATTTTTTCTAATCGCCAATATCTCAGCTTCTAATGGAGATATTACTTTCATTTTTGTTTCAGGTGGTTGAGGACACCTTAAAGAATCAATCCCACAAGGCTACAAATTCTCAGGGATAACAACTAAATTAAATAATAAGTGTCCGGTTAATTGGTTCACTACAAGGGTATCAAACCAATTACCGGACAATTTTCATGACCACTTCCAAACTCAACCGTAATGCCTTCAGAGATAAAGGGGCCCTATACGCATATGCTCCAATAAATAAAACTGCCCTAGTATTATTAGTTTTGTTACCATGGTGGCCCAACCTTGGCCATCCAGAAACCAATTACCGGACGCGTCCGGTGTATGGTTCTCCGGACACAATCATGTCCGGGTGTATGGTTCTCCGGACACAATCATGTCCGGAATATGGTTCTCCGGACATGATTATGTTCAGTTGTATAATTCTCCGGACACATTTGCCCTGGATAATAATGTTTCTTTATATTACAGGCTCCAATAAAAGGATTTTGACAAAGGAAAAATCTATTTCTGGGGAGGGGCCCGTGTCACCCGGTGAAATAATCCATTCAGCACTTATTTCTAGGTAATTCCGTTGCTAGATACCAGAGAAAAATGATATTTTAATGATAAAATAAAGTTTGTTCATACTTACCTGGCAGATATATAACAGAATTCCAAAAACTTGCGGCACACGCAGTGGGGCCAGGTGGTTAGTACCCATTCCCGCCGCTGGGAGGCGGGTATCAGGAACCATTCCCATTTTCTATTCAGATTTTCTAGTGCCTCTGTCTCCTGAGGGGAGGTGGGTGGGCACTATGATTATATATATCTGCCAGGTAAGTATGAACAAACTTTATTTTATCATTAAAATATCATTTTGTTCACGAGACTTACCTGTCAGATATATATATAGCTGAATCCCACCATTGGAGGTGGGAAGAGACAGAATAGGATTTAGGAAACAAATATATGTAGGCGATTGACGCCTTGGTTCCTTACTTATTAGCATAGCTGACTTCGTGATTACTGTCACCCAAGCCTGCTTCTGCTTTACTAGAGTCTCCAGCAAGGTAGTGACCTATATAGCTGGTGAGTTCTAGATGATCTGTCCACGGAGGCGTGACCACAATGGGACTAGGTCATAAGACCATACTGTGAGGGCAAAAGGAGCAAAGACCAACCACCTGACCGAGAGCGTCAAAAGGTCCTGCCGAAGGGACGCCAGATCGGTGGGAAGCCCCCGTAACCCTCTTGCGGCTTTCGACTTGCCCTCTCCCTGGTCCTGGGAGTCTGACAGAGGTCCAGGCCTAGAAGCGTTATGGGGCCGATCTGACATAAAAACACAAAATCAAGATTAAAATATACTTCCTAACCTCTAAAGGATAGGATAAGTATCGCTCTCTGCCCGCAACACTGTGTCTGCGGAAACGACGACAGGTCCTGTCGAAGGGACGCCAGATCGGTGGGAAGCCCCGTAACCCTCTTACGGCTTTCGACATGCCCTCTCCCTGGTCCTGGGAGTCCGACAGAGGTCCAGGCCTAGAAGCGTTATGGGGCCGATCTGACGTAAAAACATAAAATCAAGATTAAAATATACTTCCTAACCTCTAAAGGATAGGATAAGTATCGCTCTCTGCCCGCAACACTGTGTCTGCGGAAGCGACAACAGGTCCTGCCGAAGGGACGCCAGATCGGTGGGAAGCCCCCGTAACCCTCTTACGGCTTTCGACATGCCCTCTCCCTGGTCCTGGGAGTCCGACAGAGGTCCAGGCCTAGAAGCGTTATGGGGCCGATCTGGAGTGCGGAACGTATGGTCCTAGCGAATAGCAGTCTTCGTATGTCGTCTTCACGTCCCGCAAGTAATGTGAAGCGAACACCGAGTTGCTTTGCCAGAAGGTGGTACCCAGAAGATCTCTAAGGGACATGTTCTTCTGGAAAGCCACCGAGGTTGCAATGGCTCTAACTTCGAGAGCCTTAACTTTCAAAAGACTCAAGTCACTGTCTTGAACGTCGGAAAGTGCGTCTAAAATGGTGCTTCTAAAAAAGAACGCCAATGCATTCTTAGAAAGAGGCAAATCCGGCCTCTAGACAGAGCACCACAGGCTGTCCGAAGGACCTCGACTTTCCTGAGTCTTCTGCAAATAAAATTTGAGAGCCCTGACAGGACATAGGACTCTCTGGTTCTTGTCCGAGAATTTCCGTCATACCCTTAATCTCGAAGGTCCTGGGCCAAGGGGTAGACGGGTTCTCGTTTTAGAAAGAAACATAGGGCTTAGAGAACATACTGCATTATGGCCTCTAAAACCTACATGTTTACTGACAGGCTGAAGTTCACTAACTCTCTTCGCGGTCGCCAGAGCAGTTAGGAAAATAACCTTCCTTGTCACATTCTTGAGAGACGCCGAAGAAAGAGGCTCGAAGGTATTTGACATTAAAAATTTCAGAACGACATCCAGGTTCCAGGGAGGCGTCCTGGAATGAGGTACCTTGACAGTCTCAAAGGATCTCAAGAGATCGTGAAGATCCTTGTTGTCGGCTGATAGTCTGAATGCAGTTAGACTCAGAGTGGGGAAGTTTTGTGGTACCTTTCGAAATGGGGCTGCCTGAGCAGATCTACTCTCAGGGGAAGCGTCCTTGGGAAGTCCACTAGGAAGGCCAAGACCTCTGTGAATCATTCTGCCGCTGGCCAAAAGGGGGCGATCAACGTCATCCTCGTCCCTTCCGACGCTGAGAACATCCTGATTACCTCCCCCAGAATCTTGAGGGGAGGAAAGGTGTAGAGATCCAAACCCTTCCAGTCCCAGAGGAGGGCATCTACTGCTACTGCTCCTGTATCTAGAACGGGAGAGCAGTATAGAGGGAGCCTCTTTGTCCTGGACGTCGTGAAGAGATCCACCAAGGGACGTCCCCATAACCTCCACAGCTCCTGAAATACCTCCTTGTGAAGGGTCCACTCGGTCGGCAGAAGTTGACGCTGTCGACTGAGAAGGTCCGCGCGGATATTCTCCACTCCTGCAACAAACCTTGTAAGGATGATGATCCCCCGCGCATGGGCCCAAAGCAGGATTTCCTTCGCCAGGGCGAACAGGGACCGGGAACGAGATCCTCCCTGTTTCTTGAGGTATGCCAGGGCTGTGGTGTTGTCTGAATTTACTTGTACGACTCGGCCTGACACTTGGCTCTCGAAGGATTGAAGGGCCAGCAGGATCGCCCCTAATTCCTTGAGATTGATGTGCCAGGACACCTGTTCCCCTCTCCAGGTGCCTGACACTTCCTCCCCTCCTAGTGTTGCTCCCCATCCCTCCCTGGACGCGTCGGAAAACAACACAAGGTCGGGGCTCTGAAGGCGTAGAGAAACCCCTTCTGCCAACCTCGAGGGGTCGGGACACCACCTCAGGTGACTCTTGACAACGGGAGAGATCTTCAGGGTCTCCTCTAGATTCTCCTTGTCTATCCAGTTTTCCGCCAGGAAAAACTGGAGCGGCCTGAGATGAAGTCTTCCCAGGGAAAACAAACTCCTCCAGCGAGGAAATGGTCCCCAGCAAACTCATCCATTCCCTCACCGAGCATGTTTCCTTCCCTAGGAAGGATGAGACTTTTTCTAAGCATTGCTGCTGACATTCCTGGGATGGAAAAGCTTGAAAAGCCTCTGAATCCCTAGATAGACGATGGACTGCGTCGGGATCAGATGGGACTTTTCTTCGTTCACTAGAAGTCCTAGGGACTTCGTCAACTCTAAATTCGCATTCAGGTCCTCCAGACACTTTGACTGTGAAGAGGCTCGGATGAGCCAATCGTCCAGGTAAAGCGAGATACGAATACCCGCCAAGTGAAGCCATCTCGCCACATTTCTCATGATAATCGTGAAGATCATGGGAGCTGAGCTTAGCCCGAAGCAAAGAGCTCTGAATTGAAACACTCGTCCCCCTAGTACAAACCTCAGGTAATTCCTTGACTGGGGATGTATGGGAACGAGAAAGTAAGCGTCCTGTAAGTCCAGAGCGACCATCCAATCTCCTGGTCTTAATGCTCCTTTGTTTTAGGCGGGGCTCCACCTCTGGAAAGACCTCTACCTCGGGGAGACGATCTCGAGGAAGAAGCTCCTCCACGAACGGGCTTCTGCTTCCTGGAGGTCTGACCCGACAACGACATCAAAGGGAATGCCGGGCGTCTTGACGAGTGGGCCAAGAGATCTTGAGTGGCCTTCTCCTTCAAGTTGGAGGAGAGATCCTTGATCAAGGACTGGGGGAAGAGATAGCTCGAAAACGGGGCGAACAACAATTCTGCCCTCTGCGACGGAGAAACTGACTCTGCAAAAGTATGACGCCAACAGCATCTGGTGTTCCCAGGCGGTCACCCATCCAAGTACTGACCAGACCCAACGTTGCTTAATTTCGCTGATCGGACGAGAAGCGGTGCATCCAACGTGGTATGGCCGTAGGCAGTAAGGTTACAGTACAAGGCCCTCTTCTTCAAGAGGCCCGTACAAAAGTGGGAAGCCAGTTCCTCCGAGCCCTCCCTGACTGTCTTGTCCATGCAGTTCAACACGCTGGACAGCTCCCCCAGGCTGATCGAGTCGGGACTCCTAATCTTGACATCTAGAGCCCCCAAACACCAGTCCAGGAAATTGAAGACCTCCATGGTTCGAAACAGACCCTTCAAATGGTGATCTGTCTCCGACATAGTCCAGGAAACTTTGGTTCCCCTCTCCTGCAGACAGGGAGGGACCTTCTAGGCGCGTCGACCAAGCTAGCGAAGTCTCCTGGGGGACTTGAAGGAACTCTTGAGCCAACGTCCTCTCCGGTCTCGTACCACATACCTGCCTTGCCGCTCAGCTTGGACGGAGGCAGGGCAAAAGAAGAATTGCCTTGGGTCTTCCTTTCCTATATCCAAGTGTTAACCTTCTTGAAGGCCTTCTTCGTCGCCAGAGACGAAGTCATCTTGACAAACCCCGGCGCTCTCCTCCTCTAGGACGAAGCAAACTGCAAAGGAGGAGAGAGAGGAGCCGAGGGTTTGAACTTGTCGCCAAACAAGTCCTTGAGAAAACCGGCTAACACCTGGTAGTCCGTAGACGAGGAAGGGGGAGGCTGCTCATGGACTGCAGGCTCCGACGCACAAGAGACTTCTCCCTCTTTAATGGGAGAAACAGAGAGTCTCCCAAGGCCTTGGGAGAACGAAGGCCTTGCGGACCAACATGCAGATGGGATCTACGCTTCCCCGCAGTCTTTGATTGCTCTGAAGAGTCACGTCGAGCAACCAAAGAGGCGTCCATCAGAGCGTCCTGTCGAGAGTCCATTCCTGACGAGCAGCTACAGAAGCGTCCTCTGCCCGCAACACTAGGATAGCTGCTTGCGGAGCGTCAAGCTGCAGCAGAGCGTCATGATGGCGATCCAGCGAGCGGTGAGCACGACTGGGAGACGAAGCAGGTGACGGTGAAGACGAAAGAGGCGCAGGAGAGGGGGCTAGGTAGGCTAGTTCGTCTGCTAATGATTTAATTAATCTAACCTCGAAAATTTGAAGAGGCGAATAAAACATGCTTGACAGAAAGGCCCCCCAGTCAATATCTTGTGAAATAGGCTACCTACTTGGGAAGTCTAACTCCCGCTTAGCCTACGAGTACTAGTTATACGAATTTGGCTCGCCTAAGTTAGGCCGGTAGATATAAATCTGTCTCGGCGAGATAAAAACCTATTCTTGTCATTTTAACTAAAACTATGGTAGGTTATCTCCTCACCCTGACTAAAACTAAAGTTTGATACTGACCTGAGTAAATTATGGCATCTTTAACGTTTACCGTGCTACTTTGAACTCGCGGTTGCGTTTGTTTACTTTTTACTAGGAGGCAGCCATTTGCCTACGTGACGTCACTCGTCTAGTTCCGCTGCTCTCGGTAGACTATTTCCAAAACAAACCTTACCTTTCCTTTGATAACTCCATAAGTGTTTGATTTTGTTGTAGCAACATAGTTACGATATCTTTATTGGACATATCCTCTTCAGCGTCCGCCTTACGAGTCCGTTTTCTCGACGTGCACTTTGATTGACCCGGCGTTATTGTTGCTTCTTCTTCATTTTCGCTTGACTCGCTCAATCTATGCACCTCCGCAATAGTTATTATTTTCTTAGCCATCTTCCAGATGCAAAAAGGAGCACTATTAATGCGAGAATGAAATCCTGAACTAAAAATTAGCAGGGTGGGAGGCAAAGTAAGCGATCATTTATGAAACAAACATGCCCCCCTACACCTCATGCATATATTGTGAGGATCTACCGAAGCTTTCGGTAGCCTCACCTTACACTCATTCACACAACATACTCTGAAGCTAGCAAAACTAGATCCAGACATTATCCAAAGAGCAATCAAAAGCAAATTCCACAAAAGCGTATGCCAATCCACAATCCAAAGTCAAAAACCAAAAGTCAAATAGAATACTTAAGTGGAAAATAACGAGTTTACGAAATCCAAAGACGGAGGTACTGAAAACAGATGTTGACAGTACCAGCGACAGAGAAAATCTGAATAGAAAATGGGAATGGTTCCTGATACCCGCCTCCCAGCGGCAGGAATGGGTACTAACCACCTGGCCCCACTGCGTGTGCCGCGAGTTTTTGGAATTCTGTCGGACTTCGGAGAATACAGCTATATATATATCTGACAGGTAAGTCTCGTGAACAAAGCTAAATGTAAAGCTGGGGTTACTACCCCCAGAGCGAGCTCCAAGAAATGGAGTCGTATATGGTAAAGGGTGAGATTGTCACAATCACGGGACCCTGCCCTATAAAGATTCCCAATGTCAAAAGTCCCAACGAGAGAGGTGCCGATACAAGCCCATTCACTACTCGCGGACTGTACACAAAGCAAAACTAGTCACATTCCATGTTAGCACTCACCCCACTAGAATGATGTTTACCATGGGAGGGAGAGAATGAAAAACAGGGGTGGGTCACCGGGTGACACGGGCCCCTCCCCAGAAATAGATTTTTCCTTTGTCAAAATCCTTTTTCTGGATCGGGGTCCCGTGTCAGCCGGTGAAATAATAACAGAGAAATAAATATCATTCCTATGCTATTAAAGACAATGAACTGCTTGTAAGGGAATAACTGAGGCAGTGAATGGGAAAGTGACTAAGAATTAGAAAGGGAACCAAAGAGGGACAACGTTCCTTGCCGCCACCGTAGGGAATTTAAGAGCTGCTAAAGATTTTAAATAGAGACGTTGAAAACTAGGGGAGAATTCCACACTGAACATTAGTAAGGTCCCCGAAATTCATGTAATGAAAATAATGTAAGTGGCCACTACTCTAAGATCATGAGCTTTGGAATTGAACCTGAATAGGCTTGTATTAAGAAAATACAAAACTTGCTGCCTGATAGCAGACACAATGACAGTACCCCCTTTCTAATAAAGAGAGGACCTGACAAAATTGCGAGGTCCTGTCTAAATAAGCCTGTAAGGAAAAAACTGGGCACAGAGACAGACCTTGTGAAAGGGGAGTACTTTCCAAGGTGACCACCGAAAATGAGGACCTTCAACTGTAGATAGAAAGTTAGGGTGAGGAATTCGCAACACTACCCCTGATGTGGGGAAACCAAAATGGTTGGTTCCGCTAGACAGGGCAGACAGTACAGGAATACAGTACTAGCACTAGAAGCTAAGCTGATTAAAATTAGGGTCTTTCCCAACAAGGAAAGGTAAGAACAAGATGATTGTTGGTTACCGAAGCTAACTCCGATACATTACTCAAAGACCAGGAAACCGAATGTGGACGGAGTACTGGTCTCAGACGAACACAGACCTTAGGGTTGAAAGTCTGGTTTCAATAAAACACTTTCCTCGGGGCCAATGCGGCTGCATCATTACTGTAGCTTCAAAAACTATGTGAAGAGTGCTAGTTAGTTAACTGGAGAACCATACTGCAGCAGAGTAGGATCCCTTGACTGATTTTAGGAAGACAGTAATAACAGGACCAATATCAGTTTCCTCCTAAACTGTAAAATTCACAAAGACCACAAAGCCAGGGCACCAGAACTTTGAGGAGGCTGACGCAGGCTGAGTTTATACCAGTCATGGCAGTTTGATAGTTTGTGGCTGAATTGGGTTGCAAACAGACCTACTTCTAGGTCCGGGAATAGATCGCAAAACTACCTGAATGACGCTCCGTCTAAGGACTATTCCGACACCAGGGGGGAGGCCCTGGATAGGGAAACTGTAGCGACCTTTTGGACCCCTACGAGAAGGGTGGCAGACAGAAGCCACTTGTGTCTGTTGGCTATGGAGAAGAATGAACCATAACCTGATTGATTCAATTCAACTTCGAACCCACTTGTTTACGCAGCGCACTATTGCTGCGTTGTTCAGAACCAGCCTAAAATGAATCCTCTTGGGAGGAAGAAGTTTCCCAAGGGCAGGAAGACTGCCACAGCCCCCCAAAGCGTTGATATGGAACTGCCAGAACGCAACCGACTAAGTTCCATGTGCTTCATGGAGCCAAAAATATCCACCCCACCCGCTCAGAGAGGTGACGGTGTGGAATACTGAGGCCGGAGGGGGAAGCTGGAGAGGAACTGACTTCGATAAGCTCTTGACTGTTGCTCAAGGCCGGAGGCCCTTATTCAAATAGGAGGAATCAGGGAGACACGTCCCTGACTCCGCCATACCCCGGTTATAAACTCCAGCTTTGACTTCAGAAGGAGAACCGTCACTGAAGCAAACTGAAGAGAGCCCAAGACCTTTTCTTGGGCATGGCGAGAGGTATGCTTGTATTGATGAAATGCTTGGTTGCCCTTGCTATCTCTTTCCGCTTCCACTGGATTCACAACCACTGAAGGCTACCCTCCGGAATCAGGTGGGATTCCTTCCTGTGTACTTAGAAGTCCAGAGACTCCAGAAAGCCAATTATAATGGCCGGCACCCTCAGGCAATTCCCGACGCTGGGTGCCCAAATGAGCCAGGCAACTAGATATGCGGCTAGCATAACCTTCTAATACCGGAGCTGTTGAACTACGGTATTGTTCAAACTGGCGAAGATTCTGGGGGCTGCATTGAGGAGGGCATGAACCTGAAGGGGTATGCCTGCTCCCCGAGTCTGAATCCCAAGAAGGGAGAGAACCTTCCTGCAACTAAGACGTGAAAGGAAGCGTCGGAAAGGTCTATAGAGGTGGTTACGGCTCCACGGAGCAGTAGGATCCGAACCTACAAGACTGTAAGCAACCGAGACTTGTCGCATTGAATGAGGAAAATAAACGGGACAAGCCCGGAAAAATTTTCCAGCGGAAGGGAACTTCTTTGGCAGACTGAAAAAGCCTGACAGGCCATTCACAAAGTCCTCCAGATCTCTGGCCGGTAACTGACCGAACCTGATAGGGGGAGGGGGACAAACAGTCCAGCTCCACCCCGGGCCTTTGATAACTATACTCTGGGCCCAGGGACTGAAGTTCCAGTGGCCCCGAAAATGGTACAGTCTCCCACCCATGTGAGAAATACTACTGGGAGGAGGCTTGCTTGCCTCCCCTGGAGCTTTGCCTTCCCAATTTCTCGGAGAGGAGCAGGATGCTTCCCTGCTCCTATGATAACCCCGAGGTTCAGTGCCTCTGGTAGAATGTCTAGTGAAAATTCTTTCCTTGGGTTTTCGTATGAAGCAAAGAAAACCCCGGCGGAGGCATATGGGGGAGGCAGAGATATATGGGGGAGCCACTAGGGGCTGATGTGTTGGCTGAACCAGCACACATCGAGGTGGAGGCTGGGAGTGAGAGGCTGACGGCTGTCCAGGGGCAGGAACCTGAAGAGCCTGCACCACTGCCTGAGCAGGGGGACGTTAGAACTACATGAACTTTTTGCCGGACTTGGGATAGGGCCTGGCAAGTTCAGATTGTTTCCGCTCGTAAGGTAGACACCAACGAGAACGGAGGCTCTGATTAACATTAGTAGCCCCGGACAGACCGTAACAACGCCCACCTTTTCGGCTCAAGGCGGAACGTGGCTGCTGAAAAATGTGTCTTCAGCTGTCCATCCGGACTGATGAAATAAAGCAGGACCTGCAGAAAACCTGACAAGAGGGATTTTATCAGGACCCCAAACAACGAACCGCCATTATATACCACAGACATTGTTTCTGTTAAAGTCAAAGAGTTCCAGGACCTGGCAAGCCTGTCCTTACACCTTGTTTCAGCTTCCGGGAATCAACTCCGGAAGCTCAGGGAGCTGTACGCTGAATAAATTAGAAGCGTAGTCCGGGGTTAGAAGATTCACTGTGAACGTATCTGTGATATCTGTCTCCCGGAGATGCGTCAGTGGTTTATTTCCGAAACAAGCCTGTTGATAAGAGGGGCTACATTCGGAGCACAAGGGGTAGGAAGCAGGTCTCTCAAAGAGAACACGGTAAAGACCCCATAGCTGGCGTGAGCTTGAAATTCTCCGCCTGCCACTCCGTTAGAATTCTCAACAGAGACGATTGTGCCCAGTCCCTAGGGAAGATGAGGGTTTCCTTAGGGATCTTGTCAGATAGATACCATGCCCCTTCTGCCAGTCTGGCAAAACCTGGATAAGGGGATACCAGGCCGGAAGGGAAGAAATGCAATTCCGCCAACCTCCGTGTGCCCACATCCTCGATAGGAGGGTGCCTTCATGCTGGGAAGCATAAAGGGTTAGGCACCAAAGGTTCCCCAGACCGAAGGGGAAAAGAGGTGGAGGTGTCCGGAACGGAGTAGAATTCCGGAACGGAGCAGGATTTTACGGGTGATCCGTTGTTAATGAGTCCTGAGATTAATCTCTTTGGGATTTAAGCTCCTGGGAAAGGGAAGGCATGGACCCATGAGGTAGATAGATAGATAGATAGTTTGATAGTTTGTCAATGACCCTCATATCGATCCCCTTATAAGGAGACCCGTAAAAGAGTCTGCAACAAAGGAAGGAGGGGGGTAACCGCCTTACTTTGCTTGGGCCGTGTCCCTTTCCAGAAGACGAGGCCTAACTCGTAGACGGCACCGGACTAGAGATCCGAGACGTCCTCGAGGGGGCCCCGGAGCGGGTCTTCTGGGTTTTAAAAAGGGTCTTTCTTGACTGATTTCACCTGAGGGAAGGTAGACCAGGAACCGTCGAAAAGGGATGAGGATCTAACGAATCCCCTAAAGGAAAAAGTTTGTCTCACTTATTCCCGAGCTAAGCGGAAAAGGTTTGTCTCACTTATTCCCGCACCTACTTATCGCTCCGGGACGATGTTCACAGGTTCGAGAACGAGACTGAAGGCCGCAACGTCTTCAGTAAACCCTCTGTAAACAGCTAATTTATTTTAAGAGGACCGGGTCATCTCTTGGACTCCGGTAAACAAAGGGGCAGCAACTTCTTCAGCAACTGACGTTGAGATCTGGGCGCCGGGGAAAGGAACATTACAAATGTCCACCGAAAGGACATAGGAATTTCCCGCCTCTACGTTTCGCCCGAAGCTGCTGACCCCGGACCAGAGGGTGTGAAGCGAAGAGTTACGAGACTTGCGGCCGGCCTCCAGGAGGGGGAAAATTAGGACCCCAAACACCGGAGGAGCAACTATTAATAAGTCATATGAGACGGTGTTTGGCGGAGGAAAACCGATAGGTGTATACGAAACCTACCGATTCATCGAGAATCTCGCCCGGAGAGAGCCCAAACACTGAAAGAGCGACTATTAATAAGCCATATGAGGCGGAGTTTGGTGGAGGTAAAACCGACAGGTGTATATGAAACCTACGGATTCATCAGGTAGCCTGCTCGGAGAGAGCATAGCGTACATCACAACCTTCCGGGTGCCAAACGACTATTAATAAGCCATATGAGGCGGAGTTTGGCGGAGATAAAACCGACAGGTGTATATGAAACCTACGGATTCATCAGGTAGCCTGCTCGGAGAGAGCATAGCGTACCTCACAACCTTCCGTGCCAAACTATAAATTCTCCAACACAGACCGCGCACCGGAATGGGAACTATAGATTCCCTGACCGCTGGCTTGTTGCAGGATAGCGGAGCATCCCTGCACTCGACAAAACCAGCTGAAAGCGTATGAGAAATGAGCATGCTGGAATGGATGCCGGAGCTGAGTACCGTAGCAGCGACTTTAGCCTAGTCAGACCAGGAAAACCCCCGGAGTAAACCGGAGAGAAAACCGGGCTAACAGGACAAATCTCATAGACACAAAAACAGAGTCAACGGAAACATTCCGGAGCGACCATGTTTTAAAAAAAAAAATGTGACGGATACAAACATAGTGGGAAGGTTATGAACTGTTCGGAAGTGGGGGCACTCAGAGCCAAGAGAGGAAAACCCCCGGAGGAGGATATCCTGAATGAAGTGATAGCAGTGGGGGAATAAACACCGACCGCTAAACACTATAACCGCCGGAGCAGTAAGCAAGGAGAGCGCCCAACAAGATAATGAAACACCGAACAGGTAGTTAGCAAAATGGAGGGGGATCGCCGAAAGTAAATAAAACAGAAGACAGTTAGGTGGAAAACGCTAACTGGCCTCGTATGAGATCCCAACAGTGAGGTGCGAACTGGTAGGAAGCACTACGAAGGGAAACAGTCGACGTAAAAGGAAGGGAAGGATAGGCCAGGAGGTTGGTAACCCAAAGTAGCGACCAGGGGTGGGACAGCACTACCCGGGCGCCCAGAGATCCTCATCGGTCCCCTCGCTATGTGAGCTGTGTTGCACGACAGGAGCGAGAGAAAAGGAGAGGAAGGGCAAAAACCTCTACGGCCAGGAGAGCAAAGAAAGGTGAACAGGAGTGTGAACAGGAGTGGGGAGAGCACTCCCGGTCACCTCTAGGTCCAGGTGGGGTGCCAACCGATAAGGTCAGACACTCAACACCGAGGGACAAACCAATCAATGCAGAGGGAGGGGATGTAGGCTACAGCACAAAATAAGGATAAATTGCTCTCAAGCCTTGGTAAGTTAACAAACCTTGAAAACGAACCAAGGGGAGAGAGAGCAAAGGGAATGGGTAAAAGGGGAAGAAGGGGATTCTCGATACAAAATAAAATATAGTAGGTAAAAGGAGTGTGAACAGGAGTGGGGAGAGCACTCCCGGTCACCTTTGGTAAGCAACCCAAAGAAGGATTGAACTAGGATAGGCTACGCAGGTAAACCCTCGCTATTCCAGCTTAACCTATTAGGAACATTAGCCTAAGTGAAAAGCCGAAACAGGGAGAGGGTGGACGTAGGCAATATACCCAAGCCAAAACCAAACAAAGGGAAGCACCAGACATAAAACACATATGTACAGATCGAGATCACAGACATGAAACTCATACGTACAGATCGAGATCGCCCCCCCCTTAACGTTTTTTCCCCGAAGGGAAAAAAATGCTATTGCCAACCCCTAGGCTAACCTAACTGAGGCGATGCAAAGGAAGGAAGCCTAGGAAAGGGATAAAGGCTAACTAATAACCCAAAATAATGTATAATAAAACAAAAATTTACTATAAGGTACATGTAGGAGGATAGGCAGGCCCAACACGACATGAACGTGAAGGGAAATTGCCGACCTCCAGTTAAATGAAAGTACCCAAAATAATCAACAAAATTCAAAAGCATCCGAGCACAAGGTCAAACGTAAAGAGGATAATCTTAAATGTACCAATGAAAATCATGTTCCCAAAAGCTTAGAGAAGTGAGAGTCTAAAATAAGGCAAAATAAAGCCAAAATAATAAGCGAATAGGCCCGAGGGGGAACCATGTAGCCTAAACAGCAAGACAGCACTTGACCAGCAAGGGAACACAAAATTCACAAAATTAACTAAATTGCAAAAACAAAGTAAAAAACCGTAACAGTACCAATGAAAATAAGATTCCCAAAAGCTAAGAGAAGTGAGGGACAAAATTAAGGCATAATGAAGCCATGATAATAAGCGAATGGGCCCGAGGGGGGAGCTCGTAGCCTAAACGCTAAACGTCACTTCTCGTAGTAAAGGGGCACAGAACAAACATAAAATTAATCAAACCCACTAAAGTTAGGAATCACTAATTGGGAATATATCCCAAACAAGAAAAATTACAAATAAATTACACAAAACAAACATGCCGACCCAAGACCAAGAGAGGTCATGAGACGCCGTGAGAGGAGATCGAGACGGGCGTTATAAATCCCTTTAATTATTAAACTAAAGGAAAACAAGGAGCCTCAATCGCCTAAAAAACAATAAAACACTGGTGCTCAAGTTGTTGAAGAAGAACCTTGCGAGGATGCCATAAAAAATGCCAAAATAGCGCACAAAATAAGGAGCACAACGAAATTACGTGTGAACGAAATCGCGTGCTAAAATGGAATGCGACTAGTTTTGCCTTGTGTACAGTCCGCGAGTAGTGCATGGGCTTGTATCAGCACCTCTCTCGTTGGAACTTTTGACATTGGGAATCTTTATAGGGCAGGGTCCCGTGATTGTGACAATCTCACCCTTTACCATAAACGACTCCATTTCTTGGAGCTCGCTCTGGGGGTAGTAACCCCAGCTTTACATTTAGCTTTTCTCTGGTATCTAGCAACGGAATTACCTAGAAATAAGTGCTGAATGGATTATTTCACCGGCTGACACGGGACCCTGATCCAGAAATACAAATGTTTATTAGACAAAGTACACTAAAAACAGGTTAAAATAAAATGACACCCCACCCACGCAAAAAGGCTATGCCTAAATCTACTCTCCAGAAAAGGAAATCTGCAACAGACTATACTGAAAGACTTAAGACTGCTGTGGATGAAGTAAAATCGTGAGTAATTACTGTATCAAGTCTTCATTATAAAACCTTGAAGTACCAGCATACCATCATAATTAACAGATCTGGTGATAATGTAAATTCATATATGTCTCATTATTACATAAGGCGAAACTTCTTTTACATAAGGCGAAACTTCTTTTTCAGAGGTAATTTGACTCTACGGAAAGCAGCATCTAAGTTTGACATACCTAAGTCAGCTCTTCATGAAAATGTCAAAGGGAAAGCAAAAGGAGGAAAACCTGGACCACCTCCCCTCCTCACCAAGGAAGAGGAGCAAGTTCTTGTTAACTATACACACATTAGTGAAAGAAGGGCTATGCCAGTGACAATTGAAAGAATTTTTGATACTGTTGAGGCTATTCTTACTAAAGAGGCACAAAAAGGTATCAAACGTTGTAGGCCACCTGGATGCATTGAAGGAAAGTTCAGACCAAGCAAAAAATGGTGGACCCTATCCAGAAAAAGGAACACAATTACCATCCAAACTCCTGAAAACCTCTCCCAAGCCAGGAAATCAGTGACTAAGCAGTCAGTCGTCCAATGGTTTGCAAGCGCAAAAAGAATATTTCACTGAAAACAACTTGAGTCTGTGCTTTTAGATCCTTCCAGGTAAGTTAATAAAGCCTAAACTTTTGTATAATATCCAAATGCAAATTTTAATTAAAACATCAAAGCAGATTATGCTTTATCTTAGCAGCAGTAACACTTATGCTACAGATTAATTATAACTATACATATTTCTGTTTTCACAGAAACTTCAACCTGGATGAAACCGGTTTTAGTTTAGCTCCAACAACTGGCAGAGTTCTGGCCATAAAAGGCCAAAAGGATGTTTACTTTGAAACATCAGGGAAAGAAAAGACAAATATTACTGTTCTAGGTAAGTAGCCTAATGTTCAAAGCAATGACAGCATGTTCAGGGTATGAGGTACTACTGAATTTGCATGACTAGGCTGGGTTTGAGAACAAATACATTTAGAGTAGAAATTGCTTCAGAAAAGCAAATATAAGCCATAAATTTCCATGGTAGTATTATGAATATTCATTGTATTATGGTACCCAGATGCACAATGCTTTACTTTCTCTTTCCTAGCTTGTGTAAGTGGTGATGGGTCTATACCTCCTCCAATGATTATATACCCCAGGAAGCGACTGTCTGAAGAAATACTGTTGCATGCAGAAGATATTGATTGTATTTTGGGAAAAAGTAACAGTGGATATATCATTAGAGAAGTTTTTTATGAATATCTGTGCAATCACATATGTAAATGGTTAACAGATAATAGCATCCAACGCCCAGTAGTAATATGGACGGATTGGCATGAATCTAGAGTTTGGTATCATCTTGCCAAAAAACTAAATGAACAGAAAATTATTTTGTATGGCCTCCCACCAAACACGACACACTTTTTACAACCCCTTGATGTGGCTGTGTTTGGGCCACTGAAGAAGGCGTGGAAGACAGCTGTTAGAGACTGGCAAGAGGCTAATGATAGTACTTTGGACATGAGTACTTTTGCCCCATGTGTGGTACCAATGTTCTATGAAAACACATCTAAGGAAAATGTGATAATTGGTTTTCGGACAGCAGGATTGCACCCTTTTGATTCTTCTGCTCCAGATTACTCTAAGATAAGAACTGCAATCACACATGTGCCTAACATATCCATCTTTGAAAACATTGATCTGGGTAGGGTAGTACTGAATTAGTTATATTTCACTAATATAAAAAAGGAATGAGCACTTACATCTTAAATATCTTTTTTTACATAATTACCCAATTACTTGAGTAATTTAGATTAAGACCTGAGTAATTTTTTTTCTTCATTTCCGGCATTGCACAGGAAAGATGATACAATAACTTGATATCCAGAATTAAAAATATTCAAGTATATTAGATAATCACAGAACATCTAATCTTGATATTTTCTTTTTCATTCTCTAATAGGTGGGCAGGTTGACAGAAGTTCGTTGAGACTACTCATCACATAAGAGTGAATGTTGGCATAAATGTATGCACTCCTACTCAAGATATAGAAATCTTCAAAGGTTTAATGAAGAGATGCAAATATGAGGACTTTTCTTTTTTCAATGATGATATGGCTTTAATAAACAAAATGCAAGTAATGAATCTAGTTGCCGAGATAACTACTGTTAAGAAATGGTCATCACTGAGATCTAGTTACAATGGTTTTGAAAGTGCAACCGAAGTTATAGATTTTGATGATTCAGCACACAAATTGTCGCCACCTGACTACAGAAACAGCTTTGAGGAAAATGAAGTCAGTATTAATGACATGTCATCCACTGAAGATAAGGAGACCAACTTTACTAACCAAGGGAGAACCCAGAATCTTCTGTCACTCCCTTCACTTCAAAACAGACCTAAGGATAATACTGCTGCTTCTCCAGTGGACCAAAACCTAGCCAATTGCCTCAATACAGAACATTCTACATTATCTTTGGAGCAAACATCTGCGTCAGTGGCTTCAGTGGATGCCTTTACATCGAATTGCTGCAATGTAGAAAACCTATTTAATATTGTACTGGGTTTACAGTCAGAGATTAGAGACCTGAAAGAAAGGGCTGCTAAAACACCAGTTACACCAGAGCCTAAGACAGTCACGTCATACTTACGAACACCATCTGAAACTCCTTGCAAAACACACAAACATATGCAGCAGCCTGTACAAGAATCATCACCAGTTGCTTCTTCATCTCAAAAAGTGAGTGATATTTTCAAATCATTCAAATTTTCTCCCTCACCCAGAAAGGACCAAGGGGCTAAGAAAAAGAAAACAATTAGGGATAAAACTTTTGCTATTTCATCTAGTCAAGGAATCGCATGTTTGAAAGCAGAAAGAGATGAAAAAAAGAGACTAGAAGAAGAAAAGATAAAGAAGAGGGAATCACAAATACAACGAAAGCAAACAGTGAGACAAGAAATAGAGCCTCAGATTAAGAAAAAGACAGCAAGAAAGTCATTAAAAAGATCCTTCAGCAACACTTGGAATGACCAGGTTCTAAATTCCAGCATGATATGATCATTAGACAGCAACTAAGACCTCCCTGTTAGGATACTTATTCATTTGAAGAGAAAGCTAGCCAGACCAGCCACAGGAGACATACAAATGGAGGATAAAAGGTTATGTGACTGAAAACACTTTCCCCAGAGAGGAAACCTGGATGAACATTGTTATGTGCAGCATAAGGATGACATCATCATAGAAAGGCCAAGAAATCTGACTAAAAACTCAACTGTGGTGCCCTGCTTAAGGGTTGCTACCTATTGGATGGGATGAGACATGAAACAAGTTCACCTAAAATGTAGGTTCTTTATTAGGTAAGGTTACAATGCAACAAGGACAATGTGAGTGAGCAACCGAACTCGGAGAGGGGAAGCGGCGTACTGCTGGGAGGCGAGAATACATTATACAATGACAAATATATGTTACACATAAATTATAGTATTTACACCTCCCTCCCCCCTTCACACTCGTAGTCCCATCTCAAGCGGGTTTTTCATCTGGAAAACCTGGGAGATCTATGTGTGGCTGTCAGAGGACTCTTTTATGTCCATGTAAAGGTCCACAGGGATGTGAGGTAGAGGGTCAGTGCCAAGGGTTGGTACTGGGTACAGGAAGCGCCAGTTCCTCCAGTATACTCGTCTGCTGGGGAGACGCACTTCATAGTCCTTTGACCTGCCATAGCTCATGACTATCCTGACCTTGTACCAGCAGTGAAAAGTCTGAGCCTGAATCCTGACTGACTGTCCAACTTCTAGCCTGGGTAGGGGACGTGCATGTTGATTGTACGACCTCTGTACAAGTTCGGTGCTCTGGCAGCAATCACAGTCCTCAGCTTTCTCAAGCCATTCCTGCGAGAATGACTGAGGATGAGCAGGCACACAGGAGTGAAGTGGGTGCCCATGTAGGATTTGTGCAGGGGAGCAGCCCATGAAGTTTGGAGTGTTCCATAACTCCAAGAGGCCAAGGTCAAAGTCTTCACAGTTGATGTTGCCTGAGGGCACTGTCTGCTTCAGCATGGCCATTGGACTGTGGGTAGTGCAGGGAAATAATGAGATGATGTACTCCCCATCGCTCCATGAAACCCCTGAATTCACGGCTGGTGAATTGAGGTCCACCATTGGTCCTTAGATGAAGTGGGACACTGACCTCCCTGAAGTATCTGCAGAAGATCCTTATCGTTGCAGAGGCAATGGTGTCTGCAGCATGGGACAACCACTGTCGAGTTTTCGACTCCCAAAGTGTTATTAATTGGAATTGAGATATATTTTTGGGGGGAATGATTGCTGTTGTATTCAGTAGAAGGTATTTCTCATTTTCCTAAGTTTATCAGTTTTGTACAAATAAGTCAGTTTCGTTTGAGAGTTGTGTTCGGAGTTCGGACGTGACTTAGACTCAAGTATTATTGAGGTTAATGTTGTTTATCAATAGTCATCATTAATTGGGTTATTAAATCTTTGATATTGTTAAATCATTTAATTTTTCCATCTAGAAATGTCCCCCCCTCCCCTTTTACTACCTTATGGCCAAGCATTCATTTCATTGTATTGTTTATTGCAACATACGAACCTCATCATCATATAGACATTAATGCTAGGGTAGCGGTGAGTATGTTGTGATGGGCCTGTCCGATGTAGTCATCCTTTCCAGTTATTGTATGATAGCCTTAACAGAGGATAGCTTATACCTCTAGCTAACTTAGACTACGACATTCGCCTTTTAGGTATGTCCTAGAGACCATTTTTGCTCTTATCTTTGAGCAGCCTGATTTAGGCTTTGCAGCATGATTGTAGTTGCCGTGCATATTATTTCATAATTTGATCTGTTGATCGCTTTTAGGCTAGTCAGCCAGCATTGTAGGCCTCACGTGGAAACAGCTTAGAGTATTCTACTTGGTTAGGCCTAACTGCGTGTTGTTAAGACTAATACCCGTGCGACTATTTACCCCCCCCCCCCTAGGTTTCAATCCATTGTTTACTTTGCTGACCCATTACAGTCCTTATGCTAATCTTGTATACATTTGTAATTGTTCACTTGTAACCTAGCCCCATAATCTTAGACAAAAGGTTAGGCTAGTCATGTGAGAAGCCTGTTAGCCAAGTAATCTAACCTTTCTGTTGTAGCGATCCTACAGCAAATGGTCATATTTATTAATTTATGTTTATGAATAGTCTTGTATTGTCTACTGAGGACTGTAACGGGTGGGATTCTTGCTGTTTGAAATATTGGTGATAATAATATGTTTTAAAACAAGTTTATATTGTTAATAAAACAAGTTTGTGGTTCACTGCATTCTTTCAGGAAGCATTGTTGGCATTTCCTGAAAGATAGATGTTCAGGCAGATTTACCTACCTTCATTATAGCCTATGTTGCTAACAAGTTTGACATATAGTTGTAAGTTGATTGGCTTACCCAGCATATTAAGGTATGTGAAATGGACATTTGTTGATTTGCTACAGACCCTTTTTCTAGTTACCTAATGGAAGTATTACCCTCCATGTTATCCGGGAAATAAACATTTAATATTTTGTTTTATACTGTGTAGTCTGAATTGACCAACTTTCCTTCAGAACCACAGGCCAGCCAAAAAGGCCTGTCGCTCACAACAAGGACTGACTTCCCTACAACACTGAAGAAGCCCACTGACACGGACTTGAAGGGCCTAATAGGGTGGTTGTTGTTTTGAAGAGATTCCTGCTGGAGGCTGGGTTGTGAAACCTGGCAAGGCTCACAAGCTGTCGTGGAGTCGTGATAGAGTGTGAAGGGCGGCAGGAACCACAATCCATGCTCCATAAAGTATGGGTTCAGCATCAACTGAAAGTCTGTCCATAGTTTCCAGGATGGGAGCAATGAATTATGTATAATTCAAAGTTGTAACAATTGGTGGGAAATTCTGAGGGCATGCAGTCTTGAAGACAGATGTACAACACGTCCTCTCTTGCTGAAGCATGAAGATCTTGAATAATCCTGTCAGCAGTGGCAATGGTCCTGATGTATGTCCCAGCCTCAATGCAGTTGGTTTCATCCTGTGGTGTGAGCTGGCTGGCAGGGGCACACGACAGGGCATCGGGTGTGCCAAGCTGCTTGCCAGCATGCCACACAGCTGTGAACAGATACAGTAAGATTCTCCTTTAGACGTTGCAAATGGGGATTCTCAACCACATCCAGAGTGTAATGGTTGAGAGTTGGCACCAGTGGGTGATGGTCTGTCATCAACATAAAATGTTGAAGGCCTAGCAGGTAGAGTTGGTATTTGGACATAGCCCAGGTTACAGCTAACGTCTCTTACTCGATTGTGGAGTAGTGCATCTCAGCTTCTGCGAGGAAACAAGAACCACACTGTGCTACGCGGAGTCTCCCACTGCTGTGGTCCTGTAGAAGGACATATCCTAGTCTGTTGAGTCGAGAAGCGTCTGTCTGTAGGATAATTGGGAAGGCTGGATCAAAGGAGACAAGGACTGGTGGGCTAGCCAGGGCAGTCTTCACTGCGGCAAAATGCTCATTCCTGATCCATGGTCCATACAAATGCATGCCTGAGGCTCACAAGGGGTATGGGAGGCTGAGCTGCATTAGGTATCTCAGGCATAAAGTCTGCCAACTGGTTCACTAACCCCATGAATGAACAAAAATCCATCAAGTTCATCAGTGTAGGGGATGAAGTCCTTGATTGCTGCCACTTTGTCAGGGTCCACTTAAGTGCCGTCTACAGAGCTCCAAAATCCGCAGAAGGTAACGCTGGAGGCAGCAACTACAAACTTGTTTTTTAGTGTGATGCCAACTTGCAGCACCTTGTCATCATCTCATGGATTCGGCATAGATGGCTGGGAAAATCCTTGTCAAACAGCAGGCTGTCGTCGACTACCTTAATGCAATTCCCGACACCTTGCAGAGCCTTGTCTCCTTGAAGGCAGTAGACAGCATTTCCTGTGGCTGCAAGTCTCATTGAACCTCTGCAATACTGGAATCGGCCATAGGGTTGATGGATGTGTTTAACTTTTGATCATCCTCTGCAAGTTGCATTTGCCAGTACCTGTGCAGGGCATCTGCAGTGGTGAAGAACTTGGCCTTCAGATCAATGCTGCGGACACAAGACAATGGTGAGGGTGACGGGTGGGCTGGGTGTTTTGCTTGGCTGTTGAGGTTCTTCAGGTCAACGGTGATTTGAACGCCTTTGTCCTTAGGTACTATGACAAGCAGGTGACACCAGTCTGAGGATTCATCACCAGCGGACTTGTGGTATCTGGCAAGGTGCATTGATGGGCAAAAGGCACAGAACCTTCCTTAAGATGGATTCGCATTGCAGGTCCTTCCATCGGCTTGAGTGGGGCTTTCTTCAGTTCTTCCTTGGAGATCAGTACATCCTTGAACGCTCATAGCAAAAAAGCCTCTGGCTTTGGCAGGCGACGTGGTGGCATGAAGAGCCAGCTCTGAACACCTACTGACATGGGTAACATCCAGAATAGGTCTGGGAAACTCTGGCGGAATAATGGTCAACTCTTTGCAGTGGCTATATAACAGCAGTAGTGTTCGAACACCTTCATGGACTTAGATCCTCACTGAGTAAGATCTCTAAGCTACAGTGAGAGTGGCTGTGAATGATCTTAAGGAAGGTGCCATCATAGAACCACGTGCAGTGAACATCGGGTAACTGGTGGGGGTTCTATTGCGCTCCTAGGAATGCACAGAAGGTGCAGATGCTGAGGGCCCATAACAGACACGTCAGCACCTGTGGCTGGCAACATCTGAATCTTGGATGTTACGTCACCATGCGAGTGGGATACAGAGATTGGCAGTGGTGTCTTGATAGAAAAGGGTCTTCCCATCCAACGACAGCTGGGGTTCTTGCCCGGAGAGGGTGGTGTAGGCTTGGCACTGGAAGTGGCACCCTGTTTGACATCCCTTCATCTTCCAGCAGCACTTGTCACAATGTCCCTGTGGGTTGCAGTGGTTGCACTGGACCTGTCTGGCAGGGCACCTCTGTGCCTTGGCTCAATGCCCTTTGAGGGCACCGATGCTGTCTGCTGCTGGACACTTCTCTGTGGATCCATGCATGCGGTTGCACGACTGGCATGAAACACACTGTGATGGTGTGGTAAGGTTGGCACCCTTTCAATGTTTCTTCTGCTTCCTGTAGTTTGAGAGAGCACACAGTTGAAAGGGCGAAGCACAAATTGCACAAGTGGCCTCATAGGTGTGACATGTTGATAATATCCTGTAGAGAGGCATTGCTGTCAAGGGCTATGAGTTTCTCAGTCAGTTCTTCATCCCTGTGAGGATAATCATCTTCATCTGGGTTTGCTCACAAACTGAAGATCTACCGGGACAGACGTCTACTTCCTCTACAATGTTCTTGAGTCTTATGTAAAGTCTGAAAAAGACTTTCCCTCTATTTCCCTCACTGCTTGCAGGTGAGCAGCTCCTTACATTGTAGATTCTCGTTGCGAAGGCTCTTGATGTGTTCTTGAAGGGCATTCAAGACTTCGTTGACACTTAATCCAGTGTCTAGGGGTATGTCTAGGGTGTACTAGAGGATGCATTGTGTCTCCAAGGCAAGACACATCCTCATCTGGATTAATTGTTTCTCTCTGGGTAACATGGGCAGATCCACCATGACTGAATAATCATCCCAGTGACGTTGCCATGCCCAAAAAATGTGAAAAGTTGCATCTGGGCAAATGGGGGGTGGGTTCTCGGCGATTGCATTCTGTGGAGAGGGTACTGACAGTGTAGGAGCTGCAGGTGTTGGAGGAGGTGCACTGGGCCTTCATGTAGTTGCTTGCTGTATGAGGGGGCTAGCATTTGGAGAAAGATGCTGTAGTGGTCTACTTCCTGTTGCCTGCAAATTTTGTCCTCCTCTCTCTCCGTCGCTGGACCCTTAATTCTTCCTGTTTTCTTCATCTCCTCTTCTTTTTGTCTACTCCCTTTCTCCTCTTGTCTGATCCTGGCATGATCCCCAATCTGTGATTTCTCCAGGCATTGTATGAGCGAAAGGAAATCAGCTGATTGGGGTATCGTCATCTGGGGATGGAGAGTGGGTGGGGACTGTGGACGGTTGACAGGGTTTGCAAATGCTGGGCAAGTGAGGTGTCATTACATTCGTCCTGAGAACATGGAGAATCCATTGTGAATAATTTAACAGAAATTTACAATATCAGTATTTCAAGTGCAGTACATGAAATATTGGCACTAGTTGGCTCATTAGCACCACTTTACACTATATATGATACACTGTACATACCAGCAAATAAAATCCATTGCGGAGTGAGAGAAGCAGGTAACTGTTGGTGTATGGTCCTCTGTTGTTTTTTCCAGTTCACTGTAAGTCTCCTGTATCTTCACTTGCTTTTTTGTAACTACTTCCTGTAATACCTTACTGCGCCATGTTGGTTGGGCTGAGACGTAAAACAAGCTCATCTAAAATGTAGGTTCTTTATTAGGTAAGGTTACATGCAACAAGGACAATATGAGTGAGCAACCTAACGTGGCTAGGGGAAGCAGCATACTGCTAGGCATTGGATTTGAATGTGTTCAGTTGCCAATTATCAATATACAATGTTATATACATGGGAGGCGAGAATACATTATACAATAACAAATACGCTACATATAAATTATACAGTGAACCCCCTGTATTCGCGGGGGATGCGTACCACACTCCCCCCCCCCTGTGAATAGCTAAAATCCGCAAATACTTAAAACCCCTCTAAAAACACTTAGAACTGCCCATTTTGATAGCTTAAACCAAGAAAAACCCTGTAAAAATGCTTATACCTGAGTATTTTAATAGTTTTATCACAAAAAGTGCATTTATTCAAGAAAATTATATGAAAATACAGTAATTTGTGAATCTCTCTCAGTGAAAAATACCGCGAATGAGTGAATTTTCCGCGAAAAATGGCTAGATATGTTCCACAGAGAAACCCGCGAATGCGTGAATCTGCGAACCATGAGAACGCGAATACGGGGGGGGTTACTGTAGTATCTATACTATTGAGCAGCAGAGAACTAGGGACATCAAGCAGTGGCTGTTGAAGATTCGGGAGGTAGGCACGAGGGACCTACAAAAGGCCTCATACCTGTCTCAGAGATAGCCAAGTCATGTACCATAACCTATGAAGAACTGACCAAGGATAGGATATTTCATCAACTACAGTATAAAGTTAAAGAGAAAGACAAAGATCTAACAGGGACCAAGTATAACACTATGAAGAGAAGCTTTAAGAATAAAAATGCAAATACCAGTGAATGCATGCAAGGGGGGGGGGGAAGACTGGGTCAAGTGCATAAAAGCAATCAATAGAAAAGAAAGGAGTGTAAAGATAAGAAAAAATATCAGCTCAAGCAGACGAGAGGCATAAGTAATTAAACATGGGCAACAAAAGAAAAATAAATACAGCATGCAAGATGTGAAACTTGGCTGGATCTAAACCTAGCATAAAGCAGTAACCATGAAAAAAATGACCCAAACCACAGGAAATATAAAACTGAAAAGAGAGAACAAGAGAGAATGCAGATCCAATAACAGATATGCAGACCTGAAGTTCAATGAGACTACTATACAATACCTGTTACAAGGAAGTGTCCGTAGATTGGCAAAATGTCAAGATATTGTAAAGAGTAGAGACAATTCAGACAGCATGACTTGCATGCACACCATGCGACTCTGCACTAGTTGGGGTACATTTAATAATTCATTCACAGCTACACAGGAATATGAGAGCTCAAAATGTAAAAAGCTGAGAGAGAAAAAGTGTCAGACCTGATTGTAAATATGAGAAGTTGAGGAAAACAACCTAATTTAATTTTACAAAAGAAAACTGCAATGTACTTTGGGTGTAATGTACACAGTCAAGTACAGTAACCTACCTCGTAAAGTCATTAAAAAGAAAACAAATTTAAAGGGATTAAGAGCAGCTTGAAAAGGAAAGGTGTCTCTTAATTAATGCACAAAAAGTCAAACCGGAAAACTGATAAAACTGCATGGTAATAACAACATCAAGCCCAACCCTACTTCAAATAGTGGATGTCCTTGAGAAAATATTAGTAACGTTGACAATCAAATAAAGGCAACGAAAATTCCAAATATTCAATAAAAACAGACCAAACGACAAGACCTGAAACTGGTATGCATGGTTAAGGGTTTCACTTGTAACATATGATGAAGTAATAGTAAGCAATACTGAAAGAGGGCAGCTTTGGGAATGGGCAAAATGGAAATAAATCCCTGTTAGTTTAGCTTCCAAAAGGGACAGCATTAATAATGAAGCATTCAAACTGGCAAAATTGCTGTGGTACACCTGGATGGGGGAAAATATGCACCTGAAATGTGGCAATTAATGTATCTTCATTAAGCAATGCAATAATGTTTCAGAATAAATCACTGCTGGAAGACAACCTCCATACCATACAATTCTGGACGTCACCAGAGACAAAAAAGTTTTGAATCTTAGACAAAACAATTGCATGTTACATTACCCTTCTGGTTTTATGCAATGAGAAGAATAATCATTAGGTTTGGCATATTTGGACAAGGAAAACTCTTGGGAATACCTGAAAGTTATAAATGCAAGATAGAGAACAGTAGATTAGAGACAGAAAAGGCAACATTGGCAGATGGCAGAGATGAAGTAGATGCAAAAATCACAGAAAAAGTAACCATGAATCAAAATGAGTGTTCTGTAAAATGCATAAACCATCTTGACTTATGGTGCATAAGCATGGGTTTTCTGGAAGCAGAAATAATGTTGGACAAAATACACATGAAAATGGTGAAGTGGGTCTCGACAATCTGGCATGCCATGTTCGCCCACATGTTGAAAGGCCTGCTTACTTGAGCATGTCTTAAGGATGACAATATGAAAAGGAAATAGAATAACTCATGAGGGAACAGAAATCCTGCAAAAGACAATTTAGGGATGAAGATACAATTTCAAATTGTTACAGGAACACGTGAAAGATGGGTGGCTTTGGACACGACACATCAGAAATACAGGTTGAGCTAAACTAAGTCGAGATATGAAAATACCATTTTCAATACAGAAAATTTCCACAAAGAAATTAATATTCAAATGAGAAAGAACTGACCCCATACTTCATAGAAAACTTATATTATTTCTTCTGCACCTGCAAAAGACATTATAAACAAAATTGAAATTCAAAATCATACACAGAAAACTAAAAAATTTCTAACATTTTGCTCTGTAGGGTGAAAATCACATCAATTCAAATGAAAATTGCTTGAGAAAAAATTTCACAATTTAATGAAAGGAATTCACAATTTAATGAAAGGAATGACTACCATGCAAGAGCGGTTATGACACACAACTTGTCTTGCAACCCCCCACCATTTAACAGCTCATTCCAGAGTTGAAAACATGATCTTGCACCATAGTGAAAGTGAGAGGAGACGGACTCTTTAACACAACTGAAATATTCTGTTATATTTATATGAAGTACAAATAATGGTGTTAGTCTGCAGGTGAGAATACATTACTTAGGAGATAACAACAGAACAGGTAACATCTGGCACTTCTCAGCTTCAAACACTTGCCAATGCAGACAGGTGAAAGGAAATGCTTCATCTTTGAAAGTTATTGCACAGGGTACTTCTATAATCCTGGTCTCTTCATCTGAGGTTGTATCCTACTAAGGGACATTTTTAATCTAACGAAAGTGTTTGCCAGGAAAAACAAGAATATGCAAAGGGGAAGAGGTGGAACAGGAACTAATCTGCCCAAGGAGTGGAGCTCATGAATGAATAACAAACCTCTGGTTATATGTTGATCCCAGACTGAGGTGTACGAACATGGAATGCTTGTTATTCCAAGGAAAAGGCCACAGCATGGTTATTATGTCACCTAGTGAAGTACAGTACCTGGTTAGTTTTACCTGAACAATTAAAAATACCCTACTCACAAGACCACTTGATCTTGAATATATATTGCAACTATGAGAAGACCATAAAGGTATACAGTATAATCAAGTGCCAGTGACTACTGTATTCATAAGTAAAGTCTTGAAAAACATACATAATCAATTCAAAGTGAAAAATGTATGATAATTAGCAAGATAAATAAAAAAAAGTAGGTATGGTTCTCAAACTGGAGGTAATTACACCTCCTAAAGGTAATAGTTCTTTGGAGTAAAATTTGGTAAATTTATGAAAAATAAAATTAATAAATACAAAAGTATGGATTAATTTTTATCAATTAAGGGATTTTGACAAAGGAAAAATCTTTTCTGGAGAGGGGACCGTGTCACCCGGTGAAAAAGCCCATTCAGCACTTATTTCTAGGTAATTCCGGTGCTAGATACCAGAGAAAGCTAAATGAAACGCTGGAGTTACTACCCCCAGAGCGAGCTCCATTAGATGGAGTCGTGTATGGAAAAGGGTGAACTATATAAACACGGAACACTGTCCTACAGAGATTCCCAAAGTCAAAAGTCCCACCGAGAGGTGCCGTTACAAACCCATGCACCACTTGCGGATTGTACACAAAGCATCGCTAGCCACATTCCATGAAAGCACCACCCCACTAGAATGACGTTTACTATGGGAGGGAGACAACATAAAATAGGGGTGGGTCACCGGGTGACACGGTCCCCTCTCCAGAAATAGATTTTTCCTTTGTCAAAATCCCTTTTCTGGATCGGGTCCCGTGTCAGCCGGTGAAAAAATAACAGAGAAATAAATATCATTCTTATGCTGTAAGAGATAATAAAATGTTAGGGGAACAGAAGACCAAAAGTCCACCGAACATGTTTAATTGCTAGCAATAACAACAAGTAATGTACAAATGGAACTGGTGGGAGCTTAAGATTAACATGACAATGTAAAAATATACTTAAACAAAACAATTATACAAAATTGTAAACATTATAAAATAAATGTGTCACTTGGACAAAAATACAGAAAACACGGTCAGGGGACAAGATCAAGGTATGCCTGACTGGGATGACTGTAAGGGGATAACTGAGGCAGTGGAGGAAGAACTGACTAGGAATCAGAAAGGGTTCTAGAGGGAGGGACAACGTTCCCTGCCGCGACTGTTGAGAATTTAAGGGCTTCTAAAGATTTCAAATAGTGACGTTTGAAAACTAAGGGAGACTTCCAACCAGTGTACTTGGTAAGATCCGTGAAATTCATGTAATGGAAGAAGTTAATGGAGGTGGCCACAGCTCTAATATCATGAACTCTTGGGACTGAGTCAGGATTAGCCTGTTTGATGAAGTACAAGATCTGTTGTCTAATAGCAGGCATAGAGATATTACCCCCGCCCCCCTTCTCTGATAAAGAGAGGCCCAGATGAGATGTGAGAGGACCTGTCTAAATAAGCCTTCAATGTATGAACTGGACATAGGGACAGGTCTTGAGGGGAGAATTTTCCAAGGCGACCACCTATTTTGCGGATCTTCATTTTCACTAGGAACTTAGGGTGAGGAATCAGCAAAACCTCCCTGATGGAAGAAGTCAACATGGTTGGTTTCCTAGAGAGTGCAGACAGCTCTGAAATTCTAGCACCCAAAGCTAGGCTGACTAGGAACAACGTTTTTCTCAACAAGGAAAGGTAGGAACAAGACTGATTGTCGATATCTGAAGCTAATTTCAACACGTCATTCAAAAACCAAGAAACCGTATGTGGACGGATTACTGGGCTCAGCCGTGCACAGGCCTTAGGGATGGAAGAAAAGTAAGGATCTGTGAGGTCAATTTTGAAACCGCACAAAAATACTTTCCGTAAAGCCGACTTGATGGTAGTAACAGTACTGGAGGCTAAACCCTTCTCAAACAGTGACCTAAAAAAGGAGATTGCCAAATTTGTGGTCATTACTGTAGCTTTAGATTCCTTCAAAAAGAGTGCTAGCTTCTTAACTGCTGAGTCGTACTGCCGTAGAGTAGAGACCCGCTTATCTGATTCCAAGAACACGGTATTAATAGGATCAACATTAGCATCCCTCTGAGCCGCAAATTTCATAAGTCCACAAAGCCAGGGCATTTTGAATTTTTGAGGAAGCTGACACAGTCTGAGTTTGTATACCTGTGTCAGTTTTGGACTGGGGATTTAAATTAAACAAATAAACTTAATTGTACCAATGAAAATAAAATTCCCAGAAGCTAAGAGAAGTGAGGGGCAAAAATAAGGCATGATATGGAATTGATAAGAAGCGAATAGGCCCGAGGGGGTACCCCCAACATTCATTTTCTTCAATCCCCAAAAATAAGAATTTGTAATAAAAGGAGCAATGCTTCATTTTTTTTTTCAAAGGAATAATGTCTAAAATCTAAATTCGTTACTCAAGACTTGAGTAAAAGTAAAATTAATTTCTTACATATAAAATGCATTAGAAATTAAGCATTCCAATATTCTTCTTTCCTTTATATTATAACTGAAGAGGAATGGGGTAGGGGTAGGGGGTAATGGTGATCAATCACCGCTGTGGGTAACGATACTAAAAAATGTTGAGAACCACTGGCCTAACAAATGACTAGGAGTCATGCTTCTTGTCATACATTCTCAAACTCTTCCAGAAGACCTGTGCTTTCATGGTTTGTCTGTCTTTACAGCAAAAAATAACATATAATGGTTTTTACCTCGGACAACAACACCAAAAATCTGACATTAACAGTCAAATGAAAATTCAAACCTAATAGTAGCACAGATGAACCACCTAAAAGAGGAAAAAGTTTACCTGTTCTCTAATTACCCCCTCGTTTCTTTTTCTGATTCTGAACTCTAGTCTATTTTGTGTAAATGAACAATAAAACCATTCAATGCAAAAGATTTGTCAGAGAGAGAGATGGGGAAGGGTTCTAAAAAAATTATAAAAACTTAAATTAACCTTAAAAGTAAAAGCAAAAAACTCAAAATGCACTGACTCATACAACAAACTTTTTCCATAGTTTCTAATTACAGTATGCTCAAGTAAAATTCATTGTTTAGTGACCATGAAAGGAGGAAATAAATAAAGTAAGGCACTACATATTCATTTTGCCTTCTCCAACATGACTGAAATTTTTCTTTTTTCTTCTTTCATGGCTTAAAAGTAGTGATTAAATAGCACTCACATCAGAGACAAATTATAATTATACAACATTAAACCAGCATAACATTAGTCATTTCATGTATTTTGGCCATTAACACCCAACCTTATAACAGTGCAGCCTCCAATACCTTGAAATGTTTGAATCAATCACAACCACCCTAAAGAAGTGTTGGGCTTTATCTCTGCCAGACTCCACTCTTATACCTATCCCAAGTTAGCCTGTGAGAGACCTCAAAATTTTTTTCTTTGCATGGCAGTAGAGTGAATTTCAATTTCCATCTTCCTGATGAAACAGCCCCTGGTAGTGGAGGGAATTTAAATTTGACAACTGTCAGTTTGATTCTACGAGAGGGAGATCAACATATACAATCGTTTTACAGATGCAACTACTGTACATAAAAATACTATGGAAAAATGAATTTCTCAGCACACGCTCAAGGATCTCGAGAGGGTATGACACAATACAGTACAGTTTTAAGAGAAGTGTTACAAAAAACTCGTGATACAGGTTGAGGTACTAGGAATAACGAAAAAGCTACAGTGCAAGCACTACTGTATCAGTTACATCCTGGAGTCCATCAAAAACCAGTGCTTCTGGAGATTACAGTAAAGGTGGATGTCGCAAAGGAATGCAAACAAGACACCTAGGAGCTGCAGTACAGCGCAATCTTGTGTAACCAGCAGAGAAAGACTTGGGAAGAGGTATTAGGTAAGTTCAAAATACAGAAAAGAGGGAAGGACATGTAATTAAAATAACAACAAAACCAAGGATGTGGTAAATAAAAAGAAAAGAAAAATTATAACTTCAAGTTAAGAGAGTAGCCATGCAGAAGACTTGGGAGAGGTTGGGGGGGGGGGAATGCAATACCATGAATTTAATCTATGGTCTTCACAAGCAATGTTTTGGATTGAGGTGGTTCAAATACTGACAAAATCCCAAACACTGACACATGACGAGGGGAGTGAGCATAAAGTACAAAAATTTGTAGCCACAAATGGCAGGAGGAGGGCAGTGAAGATGAAGACCCACAACAAATGAGAATTCAGGAAGAAATTGCACACCACAAACGAGCAAGGAAAGACCTCATTACTGTGCATGTCTTCAGTCCACATAGGAAAACCCAGATATAAAAAACTTATGAAGACAGTGATATCAGACGGTCCACAAAGCTCATAGTGACGATGAAATGTAGGTTCAATGGAAGTCATCTTCTGGACTACATTGATATAATGTAGACCAACCACAAGAAAGAGCATGAAATGTTAAAAGCCCCAAGAAACACTAAGTTACTTCAAGACGGAGGTGAAAAGAAGGGTTTAATGGAGGACAATAATGACCAAATACAAAAAAGAAAAAATTAACGCCTCTAACTCTAAGCAGGATAGGACCCAAAGCTTATGTATCTGAAAAAAGCAAGACATGAAACTTCACAAAGAATGAAAAACCTGTTAAAAATGCATCAACACCTTAGCATAAGGACAGAGGTCCTGTGTTAAATTAAAACAACAATAAAAGTGCATCTGCAAAATAATGAGTCCTAAAGTAGAAAAAATTAACAAACAAAAAATCTTAGATGTCAGACAAAACCTACACTGCATGTAAAACCGACAAATGAAATCTTGTAAAATTATAGTGCATGTAATGAGTGACAGAGAAAATGCTGTGGACATGGTGAAGGGATGCTATCGCTGTATGTATCAAGGTAACAGATAGTGTCACAAGAAATGTCCACAATTAGACAGAGTATGAGATTTTTTATACCCAGAAGACAAAAGAGCTAGCAAAGAGGAGGATGGGCAGCAATAATCTGGGATCAATGGAATGCTAGTAAATTTAATGCATCCTGCTGGTGAAAAGTACAATTTACAATACATGCACAATGCCTGTTGTACTATTTATGGCTGGAATGCATCCAGCTGATTGTACTACAAAGAGGAATTTGTAGAATAAAGAGATACAGTATAGCATTCAGAGGATGAGAAACAGACCCGAGAGCTCAAAGATAAAGTTTGAATATGTACTGAGAAGGAAGGTGGAGCAAGCACAGCAGAAAATATGATGGCGGAAAAGCCCTGAGATGAGTTCGGATGAGCACCTGGACCAAATGGGAATCCAGCTATAATTCACAAATTAGCTACAGATGATGACATGCAAACACTGGAAGTTGCTCTGGTACTGTTATAGATGGTCCACAATAGTACTGTAATATGACAAATTTTTTAATTAATTTGTAGTTTTCCTAACATACAAACCTGAGGTCTACATATGGGATTCCCTTCAGCGGTGAGCTGGAAATCCGGCCTATAAACTTTTGCAAGGTGGTTATGGTAACAGTTACCGATGGTAGGGGAGGAAGCACACCCCTTGAATGTGATCTTTACAAAATTTTTTGGATATTTTCTGTTGCTCTTGTCCCCATGAGCATAGCAAGTAACATGGAAATTTCATGGCTGTCACTTCGGAGTTCTTTGAGATCCGTTGAGCAGTCACTCCAGCTGACATTGTCAACTGGGCACTGCTCAGATGAGAATCACCACTACTCCAGTGCAACTGTTGAGGTGAGGATGTGGAGTGGTAGGGAAGGCATTACCTTGTAGGTCTTCGAGGGTGGAATTTCACCATTCCTACCTGCCTCTGCAGGAATTTTGAAAGTGGAGTGTATTGTTCGCATAAGGAGCAGTCAGGGGATGGTGAAGTACTTGTCCACTTCTGGGGTCTAAAGAGGATTGACATAAGGGCTGTGTGGGTACTGGAGGACATTTTAAGGTGGGCAGAAGAGGATGGCGTTGACTCCTAAGAAAATTTTTTTCAGGAACAGGCGCTGTAGTGGCCCGCTGTTTCATGGTAAAACACTGTGGTTCTCATACGGTTGTACAGTAGTCACCAAACACGAACTAGTGAAAAGGGAGCATGGGGCTTCATGTGCCGAGATGACAGGAAACATGGTAAAAGAGGATAGGGATGAGGGGATTTCAGGGGGGAAGTAGTCTGGCACATGGTCTCTAAACTAGCCAAGTCAGAAAAGCCCAAAACATCAGGGGACTGATTGTGTGCATGATTTCCATTATCAGCCATACAGACCTGGGTATATGCTAGGGAAATATATGTCCGCTCCTTGAGAGCCCAGCACGAAAGAGTAAGGCAAAAAAGAAAAAAACAAGGACTCTGTGCCTTGTGGCACCCAGGGGGCCGTTAAAGACCAACCCGAAGTTGGCCTTCTACCCTCGCAGCGCGGTCACTCATACCTAAGGGATGGGGTGGGGGGCAGAGGAAGAGAACTGGTAGGACAGTGAGAAAGAAGTGATAAAATGAAAGATTACGAAAAAACGAAGTCAAAATTGGTTGAGCATAGGGCAAACCCCAACGCTGGAGGAGGGTCCAGGTGGAGGCCAAATGGTCGGGGCCCCCAGCAATCAGGCCCTGGTCAATAAACCCAAACCCCCTCCACAACAACAATGTTGCTTGGTATGGGAGGGGAGAATGGAGGAGAACTGGAAATAAATGTAAGCAAAACAAGGATAATGGTGAACAAAAAGGATGCAAAAGAAAGTGTGCTGTGTGCCATCGTTGACAGATGGTAATCAAAATTACGAAACATACATTACGAGATTTTCAATAACAAAATTGTATTACAAAAGCAAATGCAGAAGGGGGCTGTGCAATATGCTGTGACAGGCAGACAGGTCTTGAAAGATGTAGAGCACTACTGTTACCTAGAAGAAACACTGGAGTTTAAAGCAAAGTTGAGTAGCTGCAGCATGGATGTTAAGGAAAGAGATGGCTAGACTACTGGTAAAGAGAAATGGCCCATTAGTACAAGGAGCAAAGACTTGCCATGGGTGTATCAGTCTGTAATACAGTACTTTGCAAAGTAGAAACATGGGCACTGACAAGGAAAGTGGATGAGAATTTGAAAAAGTGGGACCACAGAAAGTCAAGATTCTTGGCTGAAGTATGGAGGAACATCATATTACAAATTATATCAAGATGGAAAACTGATGAGGATGGTTTGGAAATATGAAGAAAAGGGATGAGGAACAGTTTGTCAGAAAAGCAGATATGGAAGTAGCAATAATACTAAAACCTGCTGGAATGTCCATGATGTTACAGAGAAACGGGGGTAAATGGGCACCTAGAACTGCTTCTTGTTCAGGCAGAAAGAGTAAGGGACAGAGATCAAAGAGAACTCATTTCACCTCTCACCACTCAAGGAAAAACCAACATCAAAATGTTTATGATGATGACAACTTGCTTTAATCAAAATGACATGCTATGATCTGTAATCTTTTTTTTTTTTTACATTCCTTCTAGCAACATGTTTACTTTGCAAATGGGTAATAAAAGCTGATATGAATGATGAAGGAACACCTGTAATAATTGTAATTCCATGCAACAGGTATTCAGCAATTTGTAACCCATCCCTTCTTTTGGTACACAATACCTACAGTATGTATTTTCATTAATGTGACACATAGTCAAAGGTGTTATGGTTGCAAGTGGTGGGGAAGGCTGATCATTAGTAAAATGGTTTTAAACAGCAAATTTCTCATAATTCCTGATTATTTTGCTTCTTCTTTAATCATGTAACTGAACTGGCTGTTTCTTTATGACTTACACCAGCATTAGTTTACAACACTTGTTTAATGTGATTAACTAAACTGTTTATAAGCTACAAAGTACTGCACTACTGCTCTGTTCATTTACCTTTTTTATTCTCTCTCTTAGTACAATAAAACATTCAATAAATTACTCATGCTGAAAATATACTCACTTCATGATGGCCTTACGCTTCTACCAAGACATCATCTGTTCATAGCATTTTTTTCCACTTTGCACTTTCCTCCCGTTGTTAAAGAAATTAACACCACTGCACAGCATCCTCCTCTTCAACTTTACTGTTCTTTACTGTGTTACAGTAAACCCCCCGTATTCGCGGGGGATGCATACCACACCACCCCATGAATAGCTACAACCCTTCTAAAAACACTTAGAACTGCCTATTTTGATAGTTCAAACACACACACACACAAAAATAAAAATGCTTATACAGGAATTATCCTATTTACAATGGGGTTAGGTTCCAAAAAACCCATCGTTTTTTGGGAAAAACGTACCTCAAATATAGCCTAGCCTACACTAGGATATTCAGTGCAGTACCATGTATACATATACAGTATGGTAGCCTAGTCTACACTATAAAGTTTACTCTATACATACACAGTATAGTAATTATTATCATCAGCTAATTTTGGAGGTTCATGCAGTGACTTATGATAATTCAATAGAGAGAGAAATTGAATAACAAACAAGAATTAGCTTAGCCTACACTATGATATATCGTATACATATATGGTAGCATAGCTTACATTATACTGTACTCTATATTCACATATCGTACTATACAAGCATCAACATAACGAATATGCATCTTTTCCATTAATCTTTTAAAATGTTATGCCTTAATTCACTGTATCCAATATTATATATATATTCTTAAATTGCTTTTGTATTATAAATTGTGATCATAGCGATCAATGTTTTGGTTTGGAAATCATTTATGCGGCGTTTATTTCACAGTGTTTAACTCAATTCAGAGCGCTTTTCTTCCTTCTAGTTAGCGTAAATGAATCTCTAGATGCTTTATTTATATGGGGCAAAGTTATTTTTCGTTATACTGTACGAAGTGTTTTTAAGTCGAAATATCACTTAAATAAAGTTTTTAAGACAAAATATAACTTAAATACATCTCATTGTGAAATTAATTTAGCTATTTTTTTCGTTAAGAGATGACGTTGGCCGTCTGGGGGCGTTTTTGTGAAAAAATCTAGATTCCGTTCATTATTTTCACTTGATTTCATCATAATACGAGCTTTACATATTTATAGTTTATCGGCGTAAAAATAGCAGTAATGTGTTCTTTCAGTAGTTTTGATTAAAATACTTCCTCTCCAATTTTAATTACAGTCGAGTTTCATCCATGTTGCCGATGCACGCTAATTTATGGTCATTAGCAGCTTGAACATTGTTTTCTCAGCTTCAGCTACAACTTGCATCTTAAATGTAGCAGTATATTTCTTTGCCGATCTTTTATCCATACCGAATATGGTTATAATGTAAAAATATATCAGTCTTATTCTACTTAACGTCATTTATACTATAACCTCCGGTAACTGAGTATTACCGTACGATGGTTGAAATACAAGCAAAAGGGCTGGTGTTATCTGATTCGGTGATAAACAAAACAGTTTCTCGGTAGGTTGTTCATGGCTGTACGCATTTACGCAAGTGTAACATTACTAACAACTAGAAGATGGGATAAAGAGTTGGAGGAAAAGAAGCTGGTCTATTGTATTTTGGTCTCTCTCACTGCCTGATTGTACGCTACTGACTGCACCGTGCAAAATTTTAAAATATTTTATAAATATTGTCGTATAAGTATTAATTGCTCACCCCATTGTAAAATCGAATTATCACAAGGTGAAATACCGTAACTCGAGCACTACCCGAGTATTTTAATAATTTTATCACAAAAAGTGCATTTAGTCATGAAAATGAGATGAAAATACAGTAATTAGTGAATATTTCTCAGTGAAAAATACCATGAATTGGCAGATTTTCAGTGAATAATGCATATATATGTTCCATAGAGAAATCCGCGAATAGATGAGTCAGCGAATCGTGAGGTCGTGAATGCGGGGGTTTACTGTATTTTATTCTTCTTTGCTTTCCTACAATTTAATTTTTACTTGGTGTTTCAACTTACATAATTAATATTACTCTCATTTTGTCAATACAATTCATTAACATAATCCATTACAGTATGTTTAATTAAATACAATTTTTGTTCCATAAATACACAATTTTTATTCCCACTCGTGCCTAATGTAGTTTACAGCAGACTAACCAAATGGCTATTTAAACTACCCAAAGTGATAACTGTAGCCCCATCTGCTAAAGGGAGTACCCAGCCTTTTCTTTCATAAGCCCTCCTGAAATCTGTCTCCAGAAAAATATATGTAGCAATTAGAGAAGCTGAGAGGTGGGCACTTTCCAGAAACATGTAAATAAACTCTTAAAGACATCACTCATCAGCAAGACCATTGTTATCAGCTGTTTGAAGATTGTATGTCTCCAAAGAAAATATAAAAATAAAAAAAAAATTAAACACACTTTTATTAAAATGCACTAAAAAGTAAAAATTATCTTTTTAAGGCACCAGTATTTTCTTTCAATTACAGTAATCATGTCTACAAAAATAAAAGTGCAGGTGCCAAACATGGAAGGTAATGCTACAAGAAATGAAATATATTTTTTTTATATTTCTTGTAGCATTCCTTTCCATGTTTAGCACCCACGCTTTTACTTTTAACATTAATTGTAAGAAAATCCTGGTGTCTCAAAAATTTTATTTTTACTTTTTAGCGCATTTTAATATAAGAATTTTAATTTTTATTGTTTTATTTTTTTAGTTTTGATAGAAATTGTAACCGATTTATGATCGTGGCTACTGAAATCAAGCCAAAGAAGGTTTGAAATATCCATAGAGTTATTTACTTATTCTACCGAGTCAAAGAAAGTATGAAAAATCCGAAGTTTCATATAAATCCTGAGATACTAGGAAAGGTCACTGTTGACTTACTGATCTTGTAAGGTTGTATTGTCACCGGGATTGAGTAACCATGCAGAATTTCAAGTCCATCGGACAATGGGAACAGGTCGAAAATCGAGTTACAAGATTTGTCCCAGACAAAAAAGCAGGCTAAATAAAAGCATATAATTCATGCTTGGTAAATATCCATTGAAAACTGCAAATGCAAAGTACCGCAAGGTGGAAGTGGCATAACTGTCACAATATGATAATGCTACATAAATATCAATGTCCAAGCTCTCTCAAATTGAATAGGAAGCCTTTGAGTACTCAAGGTCTTATAGAATTTAGAAGAATCCTGATTATTAGTAATCAAGTGAAACTTTTAACTCTTAATGGTGTGGCCTGCGAGGTTTGTTGTTATATAAAAATCAAGAATACTTTTTGGTCACTTTTCCCTTCACGGAGTTTAAAATGAGTACTCTTGTATCTCTTCTACCTTATCCATTTTAGACTTTCACATCTGTCTTTCAACAATTTTCCACCTCTTGCACAGGTTGATTTGATATATGAAAGTTTGTTCTGACAACCCTGCATTGGTCTTTCAACAGGTTCAAGTGCTACTTCAATAACTACTACTTTTCTGACTAATGGCTCCCCATCCCTTTTCATCAAATTTCGTAACCATCTAAACCTTCAAGATCTAGTTCTACTTCCATATACCTATTAGTAACATGATTTTCCAACAATACCCTGGCCATGAATCTTTTGCATTCTATTACTACATATTTTCAAAATCTCATGTTAATTTCTTGGTCAGTGCCCATGTCTGCTACATAAAGTTATAGAGGCCTCATGCACACGTCCTAAGGATACCTTAATGTTGTAATAAAAGCCATATCAACAGAAAGTACATTAACAGATTTAAAAAATCAAGAGAGAAGTTCTAACAACAACTCAGTCAAGACTCTTGAATCTCAAAGCCAAGCCACTGGCAGACCTAGGAGTGGAGGTTACAGCAAGCCAGGGTTTGAGAACACTGATGTTGCACAACTGACCCCTTTGGCCAAGGGAGACCAATACATGATCAGTACCCAGTCCACCAGCTGGACTAGCATGGCAGACAGCCACACCTCTGTAAAGCCTGCTCCGTCACTGCCTGCTTTTATAATCTTGACTTCCTCCCTACAGTTCACTGGTGAAGTTAATAGGTTCCACAAGACATCAACTAAGCAGTCAAGATCCCCTCTCTACTGTCCCACTGTTTCTTACTTGGGAAATGGCTCTTCGTCTTTTCCTTTCTCTTCTGCAGTTAACTACCTGATGACTGTCTTTTCTTCTACACATCAATGGAATGGCTATTCCCTCTCTAATTTACCTACTCTAAATTTACATCCACTTACAATCCAGAAGGAAATCATCCCCTTGTTAGCATGTTGTTTGAATCAGGATAAAATTTGCTCTCATCTAACCAAATTTGAGTATATTTCTCTTGGTTCTTTTTTTAAGGCTAACTTCAAGTCCTCATCTAGACCAAGTCTGCAAGAAAAAAAAATGACAAGCTTAAAGATCCCCTGAGATGGCTGAGCAAGGCAGAGTCTGAATAGCACTTTGAAAACATGCTTAATATGCATTAGAGAATGTAATGGAAAGAAAAAGTGACAGCAGAGACAAGAAAACATTACCAGCAAGAGTGAGATCCCATCTATTTGTAATCACTGTTTTTTGCTAGTTTCACCACCTATTCACAGGTAACCCTCTTAAAACATTCCCTGGGTGCTGGAAAAACATCCTCCATCACAACCCAAGGCCCAGCACAAACAAACCGTACTCCAGTAACTTCTGTCGCACCAGGCTCTGTTGACTGAGCTTGTCTGGCAACCCAGAATGCGCCTGGCTGACAGCTCCACCGAGTGTGCTATGCCCACTCGTGCACCTGTACCATCAACCTGTGTGGCTGGAAAGACACGTTCCTCCCCCCTGCTTGTTGATGTATGCTACTACCTCAGTGCTGTTGCTCGTCAACACCATGGTGTGCCCCACTACTCAGTCCCTAAACTCTCGCTGGGCTAAAAAAAGCCGCCTTGAGTTTCAGGACAGTAATGTAACCTTGTACAGCAGAGAAAATATTTGAGAAACTTCTTGACACTGTTAATCAAGTGAAAGGGGTAAGAATGAATCTTTTGGGGTAGTCATATAGTTTTGTACTTTAAACTCTACAAACGTTCTAATCAATTAACATTTAAACAGGCTTTGAGAAATGCCCTGCCATGCTGTCTTAAAAAATTCATAATTAATCTTTAACCTAATAAGCAATAATTACCATATATACTCAACATGACTCATGTATTGTGGTAATGACCCCAAATTTTCACCCATAAAAAATTATTTTATCATGTATCGTGCAACCCCCAAATTTTCACCCATAAAAAATTATTTTATCATATCCAAAGCCATGCAAGGTCCTTTTTCTTTTCTTTTTTTTACCAAATTACAATAGACTAAGCTCTTTTTCCTCAATCTCTATCCCATCTTTATTAAATACGTTAAAAAGTAAAAAAAGAATGACATAAGTATCATTAGTAACGCTATACTCATTGCGTAAACACGTACAGCCAAAAAGAACCGAGCAAGAAACAGCTGTCTTACTATGAACAACCGAACCGGATAACAACAGCTGTTTTGCTTGCATTTCAACCATCGTACAATAGTAAATAATTACCTTATTCAAGTTACAAATGATGTTAAGTAGAACAGGTTTGAATTTTTACATTACAGTACTGTATACCCTTATTCGCTATGGAGAAAAGATTGGCATGGAAATATACTGCTAAATTTAAGCTACAGTTTGTTGCTGAAGCTGAGAAAACAAGTGTCAGGTTGCTAATAACTATAAATTATTGTGCATTGGCAACATGGATGAAACTCCCCTAAACTTCGATATGCCAACAAACTTGACCTTAAATAAAATTGGAGAGAAGGTATTTTAATCAAAACTACTGGGCATGAAAGAACACATTTACTGTACTGTAGTTTTAAAGTAGATATAGATGGACAACTTTCACTCAATGATTATCTTTAAACGGAAATTGATGTCAAAAAATTCCAGAAAGGCATAGTTTCACGAAAACCTAAACAATGTAAATGGTAATGATTGCTATGAGAATAGTAATATGAGAATACTGTACAAACAATATTATTGGATACAGTGAAGTAAAGCATAACTTCAAAAGTCGCATGATATGCAAGTATATACAACAGTCAGTAACCAGCCAGAAATATAAAAAAGTAAACTCCTACTCTACATGTTGAAAAATCTTAAAAAAGGCGAAGTTCTTGACCCTACAGTGTCGTGTTGATATCATTTCATCTGGCACTTACAGTAACAAGTAATGTAGACTTCTGTACAGTATAAACTTTATTACCCTAACATCATAATCATTACCTCTAACATTGCTTGATACAAAAAGCCTCAAACTATCCATTCTCATGAAAAGTCATGATATGCTTTTTCAAAGGTTACCAAACCAGATAAAAAAAACTGAAGTTCGCCATTTATAAACTTACAGATTTCAGTAGTTACCAGTTGACTCTGGTCCTATCATATATCCATTTTGATGTCGAAGTCCAAATATTTCAATAATACAATCTGAAGCTGTCTCAATAAATGCATAAAAACAATTCAATGCAACCCAACTCATTTCTATACAAATGATTTTAAGACTAAAATTTGAATTCAGACATCTACAAGTTTTTTTTTTTATTAAACTGACCATATATGCTTTACGCTTACAGGCGTTCATCAGATACTAGAGTAACATTTACATACATAACAGTACTTCAGTATATTGTATTATATTCAAAAAGTTGCTTAACTGATATTATCTTAATACTAAAATTAACTAACTGATTTTTCCAGTCTACTGTACCACTATGACCCTCAACCAGTTTGCTGAATCATAAATCTAATTTCATAATCTTAAAGTTAATTAAAACCTCATAATCAAAAATGTCTTATTCCAACATTTGAATGTTTATCTATGATAAGATAAAAAAAAAATTTTTGGTCGTAAAAATTGTCGCTTCACCTGAACCATCTGAAAAGAATACACAGCACTATTGTGCTGAGGGACATTTCTTAGTTTTCTTTCATGTGCTTGGGTTTATAGGTTTAAAAACCTTGCCAAGACTTAGCATTCTAAGTATAGTAATGCTTTATTACATGTGGTGGCATAAATCAAATTTTTGCATTTTCTTTCCATGAGATAATTCAAGAACTACCGGGAGTTTTGAAAGAAATTTTGAATTGTGTTGAATTGTTTTATGCATGTGTATTGAAGCAACCATGTCTTGAAGCCAGATCCTTGCCTGAAAAAAAGTGAATTTATATTAACAGGACAAAAATCTCATAAAAATATTTATGACATACGCAAGTCTTCAATTACAGAAATATTGCACTATACAATTCCCTAGGATATATAAATCACTTGTTAAGCCCAACGTTTGCACAGCTAACCTAGGCATCCGGGGCTGCAGTTAGCCTGAAGCAGGACTGTGCAGTAAGCTAGTTTTTATCAAGAAAATTTGGTCTTTGTACATAAAACTTGCAATACACAAAACCTTTCCTTGAAAAATTGCCACTGAAACAGAAGAAATAATCTTATTGAGCAAGTTTATTTATGCTAAATTAAGCTACCCTTTGTAACAGCTAGTTGTTTTCTTTCATCAGCTAACAACACTTCTGCCACCAACCATTAATTCCTATAAAAAAAATACATACAGACATTTGTACAGATGAAAAAACTGTGTGAATTTTAACAACCAACAACACAGTTGTTTTTACCACAATCAAAAATATGCCCATCTCTCTTATACATGCTTAAATTTTTTGGTAAATTGGCTTGAGGTCGGATAAAAAAAAAAAAACTTTTAAAGTTATTTAAATTCTTTTTGCTACTGATTTTGAGGACACTTTTACAAACAACAATGGTCAGTTATTTACTTACTACAGTTTTCATCAGCTGACCTCAGCTAACTAGTTAAATTCAAAACAAAAGCACCGATCAAATTTCACTATTGTCCACATTTCTAAAAAAATATAACAAAAGGTTTTAAAAAAAACACTGCAACAAAAAAAAAAATACAATCAGGAGCCCCACTTGCATGAACATTCAAACAAACAGTTACGAAAAAGAATGAGTAACAAATTTACAACAGACCTGAGGGTTGCTTTTTGAATTAAGCATACTGAGGAGACTTTCAATTTGAATACAAAAAGACTTAACAACAAATAAAAAGAGACTTAACAACAACGTAAAAGAAATTCCAATATCATGAGCAAGTACTAAAGTAAAAAAAATACACTAAAAGTCCCACCAGTATTACAGTATACATAAATATTAATCCATATTATTTCTTACTTTACCACTGAAGTCCTAGGCTGATTGTATCTTCAAACACACTTAAGATTGGAATATCAACAAGAATTATATACTGTAAATAAAAAAAAACACTTCTTATTTACAGCCACCATGTAGCCTAGAATCTTGACATCTTACCCTTTTCCATTCTTCTACCAAAAACACACTTCATTCAATCTTACCAGTGCTTTAACTAAACAAACAATTGCCAATTTGGCCAAAAATATCAAAACTTTGTAAAACTGAGGCAAACCCCACCCCAATTGTTAGGGCACAAGTTAAGGGAAAATGGGGGCACATTTTTCTAAGGCATATTTAGCAAAAAACATAAAACATCCTTCACCTTCCCCCCCTTCTGCAGTGGCTCTCAATTACATATCAGTGCTGTCTAAGATTGTACCAACTACTCTCATGCTTACTTTAAGAAATAAAGAAAAACTTTTAGGCTAAAGCGTTGAGAATTCCACCTAGGCTAACTCTCTGCCTACATCACTTCAGTGGAATGATGAATTGGAGCTGCGTAGCCTAGATGGAGGGGTCAAAAGAGCTGGGCCCTTAACCTAGCCTTAACTAAGAAATCATTCTCTTACCTGGACTGTGCGAGGAAGGGGAGGAGGGCTAGGCTCCCTCCCTTTAACCCCCAAATCAGTCATAACCCTTCCATCTGCATACTACTCTAACGAGTTTTCAGTCACACAGAAATGAACACTGGTCCTGCATCACAATTCAAGCACCTAGCAAGGGCCAAGTATAACTGCCCAACCCCCAACCTCACTGAAACTGACTCGGCAGTTATTTTTCAACAGACTCCAGCCACCTCCCATATTTTATCATTTATATTTTTCTTGGGTAAAACACATAAAAACAAAAAAATTCATCTCAACACATGACCTTCGCAAATGCTTAATGAGAGTAAAATAATTAATCAATTACGACTTCTAAGGCAAGACAATACTGGACCCAAACCCCCTCCATAGCTAATACGGCAAACCTGTAACCAATGAACACCCCTAGGTTACGTCAGGTTGGTATTTTTAGGTTCTTTTAGTGCCCTATCATTTCCTGGCTTTTTTGAATGAAAAACCCAAAATGGCTAGCTGGAACCTTCCAAAATGTCTGGCTGGAGTCTTCCGAAAAATTACCTCCTCGGCTACAGACCGCAGCCTAGGTTTCTCTGGAACTTAAATTGACAAGCACTTGCATATGCCTAACCTCAGGATGTTCCTAAACAACGTGTTTCGTTGAGACAATTTGACCCCTGTGGGGTGGGTTAGGTCTACTGTACCTCAGCACCACCAGCCCAAACGGAATGAGCTGTAAAACATCAACAAAAGATTGTAAAATTCTTGGTAACAGCAAATCAGCATTCCCTACACTTGAGCGTGAGTGTTATGATAAACATGTCTGCGAGGCCTATGATCACAGCATAAAAACTCCAATTTCAAGTAAGTTTTGAGTAAGATAATACCCAGAGTTTTATGCTGGTTACGGCCATACTCCAGTTTAAACACTTATAATGAGCCGCTCGCGTACCTACTACCTACGTACATTTTTTCAGAAATTCTACAAACCAACACGCCTGACATCAGTGGATTTTCCTTAAATCCCTCTAATCTAGTGATGTTAACAGAAAACTGGCAAACGATTCACAAGTAATATAAAAACATCCTATAACAAGTTACTGTCAAATAAATAATTTAATAACTTTGGACTGAATAAAATCAAAGATCACAACAGTATTAATCAACAATAAAGTTAGACTTTACAGGAATGGGGGAAAACAGATGAGCACCTACATTCCGTCTCATGTAAGTTAAATTAGAATTATGATTATAAAAATGTTCTATTTCGTCGATATTAAATTAATATATGATAACCATTTATTAGATGATTTCAAGACTTCGCAGCATTTTACATATTTTATTTTAAGCTTATTTCCTTAAGGCCGCTACTATAACGTTCATTGATGAGAGCAGTGTCAGTGTTGCCAAATTAACGGGAAAACCGCAATTTTAGCAATGCAACCCGTTTGGCCAGATTAAAATGCTAGTGCAGACGGCACTTTAGTGGATATTTTTTTTGCTGATTTCCTCTGAATTTTTAAAAAGCTCAAAATTCTACGAAAATCAATTTATTAAAGTATTCAACTCAAAGTACTGTTTGGTTACTTACGATAACTTTGCAGAATTACTTGGCTGCAGTGTAGAATATTAAGAATGTGAGTGTATGTGGTGGCCTTTAACAGTTTGGGCATCTATTGACACACGAAGTAACTAAAAAATATTAACAATAAATAGTAATTAAGAATTGTCGGTGTTTACGCTGAAGATTTGACTTTTGATTTTACATATGATATACGAAACTTCACCAAAGTAATATAGGATACAGGTTTATAAATGAATGCCTAGTTCCTCGTTGGCGGGTCGATATCGTTCTCGGCTAGCACTTTGCTGAGCCTGCGTTCGATTCTCCGCCCGGCCAATGAATAATTAGAGGAATAATTAGAGGAATTTATTTCTGCTGATAAAATTCATTTCTCGGTATTGTGTGGTTCCGGATTCCACAATAAGCTGTAGTTCCCGCTGCTAGGTAACCAATTGATTCTTAGCCACGCAAAATAAGTCTAATCCTTCGGGCCAGCCCTAGGAGAGCTGGTAATCAGCTCAGTGGTCTGGTTAAACTAAGGTATACTTACTCTTTATAAATGAATGCTTGTTTTCCGCAAAAATTGCTAAAACAAATCGAAATAAACACTGCACAGTAACCAAGTATCGTGATTCAGGTCTTCACAAATATATAACTATTGTCTAGGCTTTACAATATTCATGAAAAGAAATATTTCCAATGAAATTTTGAAAATATATATATGAAAGATCTTGTTAAGCTCTTTCATTCAATGTCAAGAACAAGTTGTGGTGTTTTAATTAAAAATGAAAAATCTTAAAGATATTCAGAGAAGGACATCTGATAAAAGAAGCAGTCACATGATTTTTTTCAAAGTTGGCGCACAGCTGAAAGTAAAACACGATATAATATAAAAAAAAAAAAACTCAAAATTTTGGGCATCTTATTAAATTAGAATTAGTATTCACAAGCTTTTAGCACCAAAAAAACTACACTTTACCAGAAAACTAGGCACTTTTGAGAGCTTATGTTAAGTCGTCTTTTACATTATCCCAGACAACATTTTAAATGGGAAACAGAACTGAAAAGTAAATACTGTACAATAACATTGAAATCAGCACGTAGAAAGCGGTTAGTTTATTTCTAAATAGCTATGAAATTACAATTATAAGCGTATGTTTGAGTAAGAACTAAATTAACTGAAACCTTTACTTAAATTATTGCGATACACAGTAATTAGCCATATCGCTCAAGTATTTCTTATATAGTTTACGATTCTAGGAGTAAAGTGTGAAATCTTTATCTGTTCAATATATATATACAGTAATAGTAAAAAATATTAATATTGACTAATTATTAATTAATGCTAGTTAGTGGGAGTTACATGCACTATTTAAATAACTATAGTACAAAATAAGGATTGCCAAATTTGGGAAGTAGGAACTTGAACGCCTTTGATGCAAAATTATTTTTTTTTTTATAGTCTTTCGAGCCAACATAGACCAGAGCTAAATTATACATTATTTGCGATATGACAAAAAAATGGTACATTTAACAAAATTGTATTATTGTATTCTAATTTAGGTCTGTTTCCCAAAAAAAATTTGTTTACTCTTTATTAGCAGCGTGGTTATAAAAAATGTATTTTTGTAAAAAATACCTTAATAAAAATTTTATACTTTTGTTTTTAAATCAATCATACAAAGCATATTAAAAATCATTAAGGCATTTTTTCAACAATGTCGTATTTTGTTGTAAAATAAGTATTCTTTGAGGCTTTCTGCTTTAAAATTTTGGCAACAGAAAAAAGCTGGCTAATTGCTGTTGAGGAAACGCACGAAACACGAACGCTTAACTTTTAAAATATATATAAATTTCAACACGAAATGCACGAGGTCTTATTAAACAAAATAATGATATGAAACATGTGTGTTCTAATATACACATACATAATACATGAGCTCAGCAAATCTGAGTAACTTAATTTCGAATAACTGGAAATGATTTCTGTATGGTAAAAGCTACCAAAGCATCACCGCATGAAAATAAATTCCTTATAAGGATGGTAACAAGGAAAAGAAGCTGGTCATGCAAGCGCGAGGCTTATGCCTATTGATTTGGTAGTTGTTTTCATTGTTTTGTCATTTTTGAAGAACAATCTCATTCTAAATTAGTCAAAATTGCTTCCTTTAACAATTCTCTCGAAGTGTGGTTCCAAAGCCTTAGAACAGAAAGAAATATTTAACTTTGCTAGCCTTTTCTGCCATTGGTTTGTTTACAAAATGCTTTCTAATATTTGAGAAAGTATTCTTTACTGCCACTATAACAGATCTCAGAACAATATTTCGAAATATATTGTACAGCGATGGTTAATTTACCTGTAATGAAATAAGATGTTCTTATAATCATTAAACGGGGGGGAGGGTGGGGGAGAGGAGAGCGATGGACTAAAATAGTGCATTGTTTCTATAGAATAGTTTCAGCATGGCCGCCTGAATAGAACAGAATATATAATTTAGGCCAAAGGCAAAGCGCTGGGATCTATGAGGTCATTGACAGCTGAAAGGGAAATTTAGAGTTGAAAGGTGTAACAGGAGGAAAACCTCGCAGTTGCACTAAGAAATAATTATTAGGAGAGGGTGGAAAGATGCAAGAAGGATAATATGAATGGAGGCATAGTAAAAGGAATGAAAGGGGTTCCAACTTGGGGCCGAAGGGACGCTGCAAGGAACTCAATGAAAGGGGTTCCAACTTGGGGCCGAAGGGACGCTGCAAGGAACTCTGAGTAATGCCTACAGTGCACCACATGAGGTGCAACGATGCACTAAATGGCCGCCCAAGTCACAGGCTTGTTAGGGAGATTACCATCCCATGTCATTTCCGTGTCATCTGCATTTGTTACAAACTGTGAATGTTTTTTTTTTATGTATAAATTGTGAAAGACAGTTAAATAAACAAAGCTACGATTTTCATTAAAATTTTATTCTTGATAAGTGTTTTAATACGTGTTGATAAAGATTTATAAGCTAACCTAACTAGGCTGCAGGTCATCTCGCCGAATGTGTTAACGCAAAAAAATTATTTGGATGTTATGAATGTATTAATGAGGTAAAATTGTCTCAAAATAAAAGAAAATACCAGTTTGCATAGCTCATGTGTTTTGATTGACAACGATGAGCATATAATACTTGACAAAATCAACAGGTAAATTATCCCGTACTTGAAGTGCACCGATTCGAACACAATTGTTCACAACTCTTATTGCAGGCTATACGTTATGCTTTTCTATTTTCTATAATTTTTATAAAAATTTAGATTTGATTCTGATATTTCTCGCAATAATGTCTTTTTGGGGAGTAACGAAAACTTTCATTTCAACTTGGTAAAATAATCATTGCAAAAATAAATGAAAATCAAAGGCGATACAAATAGACCAATACTATATAGCAATCGAATCAGCTTCCAGTGGTGGTTGCGTCGTAGCCCTAGGTGGAGTCGCTGTTGCGAAGGTGATGGCGGAGGACTATAGACCTAAACCTATGAATTATGCACTAAATTGAGAGAGGAACTTTTCAGATCGCCCCGTCCTCAGAGCCATTCACAGACTACCTTTTAAACAGCAAGAGGAAAAAAAAAATTGTTGGAATGAATCATCTGAATGAAAAAAAATAAAACTACAGAACAGCTCCGTGCGGACTATTATGTAAGAGGTGCGAAAGAAACGAGCAGGTAAAAGTTACTGCTACTTTATTACAGATCCAGGCAGTTTATATAGCGGCCGACTGGCGCCGGACCGCGGAAGGCAATGACATTGAGGTCTTGGTAATTTACGCCAAGCTGCACTGCATTCAACTCCACCCTGGAGAGGGCGTCTGCCACGGGGTTTTTCCTGCCGGGGAGGTACCTGACGGAGCAGGTGAATTCGGCTATGGCTGAGAGGTGGCGCTGCTGCCTGGAAGACCATGCGTCCCCTTGCTTCGTGAAGGCGTGGACCAGTGGCTGGTGGTCCGTGAAGATTGTGAAGGGCGTCCCCTCCAGGAGGAACTTGAAGTGCCGGACTGCGCGGTACATCGCGCAGAGTTCCCTGTCGAAGGTGCTGTAGCGGGTCTCTGCGGGATTGAATTTCTTACTGAAGAAGGCGATGGGCTGGGGGGCGCCGTTGATGAACTGCTCCAGGACAGCACCGCAGGCGACATTACTGGCATCCGTTGTTAGCTGGACAGGGGCCTTGGGATCCTGGTGTGCCAAGGCGGTTGCCTTGATGAGGGCGGCCTTCGTCAGGGAGAAGGCCTGCTGCTGGCTGGGTCCCCAAGACAGAGACTTTGGTTGGCCTTTCAGGACTTCCGTCAGGGGAGCCGTGGTGTGTGCAATCCCGGGGATGAACTGCCTGTAGAAGTTCACCATCTCGAGGAACTCCTGAACGGCCTTGACGGAGGTGGGGGTCGGGAACCTGGTTACGGCTGCTACTTTTGATGTGAGTGGGCGGACGCCTGCTGGGGATACCTCGTGACCCAGGAACTCTGCTTTCTTGACGCCGAAGGTGCATTTGTCAAAACGGACGACGAGGCCGTTCTCTTGGAGGCGCCGCAGGACTGCCCTGATGTGCCTTTGACCTGGAAAATATGAGGATGTCATCAACGTAGCAGACGCAGAATTTTAGGTCCCCGAGGATGCTGTCCATGAGCCGCTGGAAGGTCGCCCCGGCGTTCCTCAATCCGAAGGTGGAGAAGGCGAACACACAGGACCAGAACGGCGTGATGATGGCGGTCTTTGGTATGTCCTCTGGTGCGACAGGTACCTGAAAATATGATTTAAGAAGGTCCAATTTAGTGAATACCTTGGCCCCATGAAAAGAGGCCGTGAGGTCCTGCATGTTGGGCAGAGGGTAGTGGTTAGGCTCCGTTGCAATGTTGAGCTGCCTGTAGTCGCCGCAAGGTCTCCAGGAGCCATCTGGTTTCTGCACCATGTGGAGGGGGGAGGTCCACGGGCTGGAGGCCTTCCTGCAGATTCCCATTCGCTCCATCTCCGCGAATGCTTTTTTCGCCTCCTGAAGGCGCTGTGGTGGAAGCCTTCGGAACTTCGCATGTGTCGGGGGCCCTTTAGTTGTTATATGGTGGTATATGCCGTGCTTGGCTGGGGTCCCGGGGACTTGACAAAGTTCGGGCTTGAATACCTCAGGGAACTCTGACAGCAGGTGTGCATATTGGTGGGGGGCAACGGCGCTAATGGTGGGTTTGGGTCCCGCTGTTAATGGGAGAGACCGCAGGAGTCGGTATCGAGGAGGCGCCACGCCTCACGCCGACTGGCAGACCGGTGCGCCAGGAAGTCGGCCCCAGGAGCAGGGGTTCCTAAGTCCGCGACGATGAAGTCCCAGGAGTAATTCTGGCCAAGGATGGAGATTGACAGGGGCCTGGTGCCGTTGGAGAGGATGGGGGATCCGTTGGCGGCCGTCAGGGCGGCGGCCGGGTCTGGTTTCTGGTTGCGGTCCTCTCTGGATGCCGGGAAGATCGATTTAAAGGCCCCTGTGTCGACCAGCATCATCCTGCCGGAGACGGTGTCGCGGACATAGAAACCTACTGGCTCTGAGCCCCTGGGTTTTTCGGTTGCCATGGCGGTTTGTCCTGCTGGCCGCCGCCACCCCCGTTTTTTGAACAGGCGAACAAGCAGGGCGGCAGGCAGTTTCAGGCGTCCTTTCCAAACCACTTGTGGTAGCGACAGAAGCCCGGGGAACTCCATCTGTTGTGGTTCGGTGGACGTCTCCTGGCGACGGCGTTGAGGGTCTGCTCCACTTCTTCTTCCGGCTGGACAGAGCTGACCGACTGTGTGGGCGGTTTTAGCTGTGTAGCCTTTACGGAGTCTGTGAGGTGTTGCGCCGTCTCTATGAGGTCCTCGAGCGGCATGGTGTAGGGGTGAGCAATCTGGGTGCGGACCTCCGGGAAGAGCTGGCGAAGGTAGATCTCCCGCGCAAAGCTTATCTCCTGTCACTTTTTTGTGCCGTCGAAAACTGGCAGTGACAGGAGATCCACGACCATGCTCCATGCGTCTCTTGCGTTGAGGTTGTGGCGTGGGTTGATGGCGAGGTCAATAGCGCGGGCGGCCCGCTCGGCGATCGGCAGGGAGCACGTTTCGAGGAGGAGCTTCTTCGCAGCACTGTATGTGAGGGTGTGTGTCTCGGGTACCCGCGAGACGAGTTTTCTGTACACGTCCTCCGGGAGGGCGTTAAGCACTGTGTCGGCCTGCAAGATTTCGTCTGTTAGGTCCGCCACCCTGAAGTGGCTCTCCACCCTATGCAGCCACATCGTTGGGTTCCCCTGTATAAAAGGTGGCAGCTTTATGGAGAGGGCGGCCCCGATTGTGTTGCCAGGGCCATGGAGTGTTCGGGGCGTTGGCGTGGGTGTGGAGGTGCGGGAGGGCCTCGGTGCAGTGACGGGTGCGGGTGAGATGGGAGGTAGGGAGACCTCCGAGTCCGCGAGGTCTGCGGTTAACTGCATGAAAGGGGGGATACCCGCGTCCATGCCCGCTTCTTTGCCCTCTTACTGGAGTGGGGTACTCGGGTCAGAACGCACTTTCGTGCGCCGTGTTGGTCTGCTAGTGATGCTGGTGGGGTCGCCGACGAGAGTCAGCACGCTCAAACGCTGGTTACAGCACCGTGTTTAGTCTGCTAAGAGCGTTGGAGGATTCCTAGAGCCAAGACTAAGTCGCCATGTCAGTCCGCTAATGGCTCCGGGATACTCCGGGGGGTCACCACTGTAAGAGGTGCGAAAGAAATGAGCAGGTAAAAGTTACTGCTACTTTATTACAGATCCAGGCAGTTTATATAGCGGCCGACTGGCGCCGGACCGCGGAAGACAATGACATTGAGCGTGACCTGAGGTCAAAACAATTAACAATAATATGCGGTGAACAAATACAATTTACAATATAGAAACATACAGAACTTCAATATGGATACAGTCTTGATGTCTGCGAATAAAAACATACGATACACAACTTATGACAGATGTACAAATACGTATAAAGTTGAAATGGTAGAAAATGCGTGACCTGGCACGTTTAGGCGTGACTAATTGAGTGTGAAGAAAATGGGAAGTCACCAAAGAAAACTTGCTCAGCGGAGACTTAATTAATGACGCCTGTGAAGCACTCCACTGACGTCGATGTGGTGACTTTACAATTATCTTGGAAATTGATTTTCCCTATACTTTAGTGTTGCTGACGAAGGATGGTGTTGTTTATTGTCGGTCAATTATCATTACCTCATATCTTATCTGCCCAACATGGTTGGGAACCCTTCGGGAACGAGGGATTTTTGTGTGGAGGAAATCGTTGGGAGAAAGACCGGACTGCCATGTTGTTGTTATGGAGTGGTTCCGCGCATGCACAAATCATTAGGGAGCCATGTGTTCAAGAAGGGATTGTCTAAGGAAACCTATTATAACAGGACCTATATCAACCTAATATACCCTAACCTAGCAGGCCATGTTACTTAGCCGGGGCCCCCCAGTGAAGAAAACTCCACTTTTTACCAAAAGCTCCCATATAATACTGCTCATGCCCGATAGCATTCCAGGATGGCCAACATACAGAAACATATCAGTTGTGAGGTTAAATACAGTCGGCCGACAAAAAATAACGGCAAATTCTTGATAAGCAACCAAAATACTAGAGAAAAGGTCAATTTCCAAGGTAATACACCATGCGGAGCTATGTAGTTCTACTAAAAAGAAAGTATGACGGTGTGGTGGCAATGAAAGCTGCTGGTAACATAAAATGAGAGAGATGTGAGATGAATATGGAAGGAATAACTTTCTTGTCGTTACCTAAATATTTTCCTATGCCATTTTCTATTATTTATATACACAGAAAACGTCAAAAGCGTGTAAGGGTGGGAACCATAGCAATTTAATCAGTGGAGCTTGACATTCTCTATTCTATTATGTTGCAATGAACTCCTCCTTGCACTTCCGAATGGTTCAGATGTCAATTAAGTCATGTTTGTACTAACCTCGTCCTAAACTACAAAATATGATAGATAACAAAGCATTTTTTTATGCATCAGGAGCAAAACTTTCTTTGCACGAGTGACCGACCCTCATGAACACCACTCGTGTAGTGTTGCTTGATTGTGTCTTCAGGCATAGATATTCCTGAGGATCTTCTGTCTTTTAGGCATTGCGTTAAATAAAAATTTCCCTTAACAACATTAACGGAAGCCTTCAAAAACTGGATTCTTTGAGGAGATTATGAGAAGGCATCAAAATCTAAAGGGAACAGCAAAGAAAAAAATGAGGCTAAGCCAAAACCCGATATTCCTTCGGAATTCCAGTTAATTTTCTTCACCACTGGTCACAGCACGGCAGATACACACCATGGTCTTTAAGGGCTAATCAAGATTAACAATGGAATTCTATTCTAATCTACGACAGTTCAGCCCAAAAAAATAGAGATATCGATAAACAAGAATTGAAAATGGAATGTTAACAATTAAAAAATTTACTACAAACTTCATAGTTCTGAAAAATTATTAACATATTTCTCGGGCTAGTGCCTCTCCATGAACACCCCCGCTCCGGAGAGGACTCCAAAAACCTCCAGCCATCCTACGTCCATTGTACAGTGTTTCTAGTACCTGGAAGCTTCTCAGTTTGAGCTGCGCTGGACTTAAGATCGCTGGCCAAGTCTGGTTACTAACGTTGGTAAAGGGATATGGGAAAGCTATAAAACACAGAGAGATAGAAAGAAATTATAATTGAATAAGGCAGATCAAACTTTTTCGTTTTATAGCTTCCAAAACAAATTTACCTTTTATACCTTTAAATAATGCTTTTTAAGGATTTTAGAATGACATATATATGCTCCTGCATTTTGGGCGCAAAAGAAAATAGTAGCCTCCTTTGGAGAGACCGCATCAATTAAACTGGTCAAGTCAGCTCTGGAGGACTGTACCCTACTATTCTAGAAAGGGCTGCATCAAAAACTTCACTGCTCGCAAACCCAAGCGTTAACTGGCCTTTTAGTTCTTCCCATTATCCTATAACTTGTTTTCACTAAGTTCGACTCTATCATTCGTCTGTATTCCCTGTCCCTGTTAAAAACAGTTTTTACAGTGTCAGATCGTGTTGGATTTGTGTAGCCAAGCTTATCTTCATCTTTCCCATGCAAAAATGTCTTGAGACCATAATCGGTACCAAAATTCCGTCAGTCAAGACATATTTCGCTTTGTTACACTGATACTGCCAAAACATATAATTGCTAAATCGCCGTCATAAAGTTGAATTCCTCCAACGTTATGAGGCGACGGTAATAATATTTGTTTTATTGCTTATTGACAAATACATTGTTTCACACTGTTTGCTTTTATGACGGGCGTCTTATCGAGGAAAAGGAAGTCTGGCGGGAATAATGCCGTAATTCCCTTCGACAGAAATCGATGGGGAATTATCCGTGGAGATCGAAACATCTTCCGATGCCACACAGAACGATAATTTTTATAGACATCATAACTGCGGCGCGAAGACTTTTCTCCCCAATTCAGTGGTCATAGATCATGGACCATTGTATCTTATTTCGATTTCAAAGCAGCGCGACGATTAATCTGTCTTTCTCTCTATCTAAGGATTAGCATGCAAACACACACACACACAACACACACATTATATATATATATATATATATATATATATATATATATATATATATATATATATATATATATATATATATATATATATATGCAAAATGGGGGCCAGTGACTAGTGCTTACGAAATTCGAATTACAAATGAGAGGCCAAGAGAACAGATCTCAAGAAGAGGTGAAGCGATTTAAGCACGTTAAACGCCGCTGCCCTACTGGAAACCTGAGCAATGGGTGTTCTTTCTCTCCAAGGGCGATTGGTTCTGTGCTACACCATTCAGAACAATAATGAATTCTGGGTCTGTGTACCTTCCAACGCACGCGCTCAGCAATGAACAATTTGTTCGTTGTTTCTTAATATTTCTTTCTTACGCCGCACTGACTGGCTTAGCCTAATGAACAGACCCATAGCTAGACTTAAGGGAACGAGTATTTTATTTTTCGCGTACAGTACTATAGATTTAGCCTGAATATTTGCTCAATTGCTTCCTAAGATTATTATTGGTCATAGGTGGTGCGTATGTTGTTATTAACTCGTTTTTTATGACCCGACATGCAATAAATGGAGACAGTTGTCTGAACAAAGAGTTTATTTATTCAAGGGGAAGATCAGTGAACGGAAAGATATGATAACATGGTAGACATCATAAAGAGCAAGATTATACCTTGAAAAGATATCCATATATAAAGGTTAATGGCTTTTATGTATGACCGCGATATTCTTGAATATTAATTTTTAATGCCTGATACTAGTCATCCCAACGAAGTTCAATCAAAATCCCCGCTTTCCTAGGCTGTTGGGAAGAAAAACTCGACTGTTTACGCTGTGATTCTATAGGCATGCTGTTTTCTCTTGTGTATTTTCGTTTCGACTAAGAAAAAGTTAAGTATACCTTAGTTTAACCAGACCACTGAGCTGATTAACAGCTCTCCTGGGGCTGGTCCGAAGGATTAGATTTATTTTACGTGGCTATGAACCAACTGGTTACCTAGCAGCGGGACCTACAGTAAGAGCCTGAGAAAAGTCTTCACAGTAGACACTACTCCTGATACCCAGTACACATATGAACAACAATAGGTGCTTTGATACCAATTCACATTAAATAAGTTTTATCCAAGTCACTCTTAGCAACTGTGTAATCCTAAGCATGTTAATATTGGCGCAAGTAACCTCGTGCCTTCATACCCAGGGAATTGGAATGAGAATTAGGCCTGATGCCACTCATTCAGCGCTGAAAGGAAGATTGAAAGTAAAAGGTTATAAAGGTGCAACAGGAGGAAAACCTCGGGGTTGTACTATGAAACAATTGTTAGAAAAGGGTGGAAAGCAAGATGGAAGAAAGAGGATATGAACGGTGATACAGTAAAAGGAATGAAAGGGGTTGCAGCTAGGGTCCGAAGGGACGCTGCAAAGAACCTTAAGTAATGCCTACAGTGCACCAAATGAGGTGCACTGATGGCACCACCCTCCTACGGGGAATTTCATACCCAGGGTGTTTAAACAAGTGCCACATTACCAGCTATTTGTTACCTCTTCCATACTCCTTGGAGTGTTACCCAAGTTCCAAGATTTCGTAATCCACGAAAAGCAAATACATAATTTGTAAAATAACCCCAGATATTAAATTTCTTATGAAGTATATTTAATGATACCATGCAAATAAGGAAAAACACACACACATCAGGAGATAAATTAATGGAAAATACTAAAAATACAAATATTGCATTATATAATGACGACAAGAACTGCTATCAACAATATATATATATATATATATATATATATATATATATATATATATATATATATATATATATATATATATATATATATATATATATATATATATATATATATATATATATATAATATATATATTATATATACAGTATATATATATGCTGCATATATAGTTCTTATATATCAATATATATATATGCATATATATTCTTGCTGTCATAATATATATATATATATATATATATATATATATATATATATATATATATATATATATATATATATATATATTAAAATTAAAAAACATAATAATGTGTACGTCTTTCCTTAACTTTAAATTACCTCTGTTAGAGTCAGTGATTTCCTCCATGGAGGGAACACATTCTTCCTTCATAAGAGATGAGCAAAAATCAAGAAAAACGACGCTTTAAGCTTTTTAATATTAATCAGGTCATTTTTATTCAAAGTTTCATCTCCAATAACCCCCTCCAGTAAGCTTCATGGACTGAAAGACTTGAAGCTCATTGGAGGACACAGATCTTCAGACGTCCAATAAGAAGTAAGGAATAACATAATGATTTTTATTGGTATGACATGAAAGATCGCAGTCGCGCACTGTGGACACTTGCTTCATTCCGCACTGACGCTCTGAGCGTTGAGGAAGGAAGGCTCTGGAAATCTCTTTCCACAAGCTTTGAAAGACTCTTCTTTAGAACCGTCAAATTGCTTGCCTTCTCTCACTGGGATCCCAGCACCCCCAGAGATGAGAGGACTGTCGTCACTCTTATCCGTCATCGGCTTAATAACTCTGACCCCCTTGAATGCACTTCATGGAAGACATTTTCCTGGAAGCCATGGCCCGTGGGAAACTGACTATGACCAACAGATTCTTCACCTGATGAGAGGGTTATTTGAAGGACCGCTGAAAGAGCAAAGCGTCACACTACTCATGCCTGAGGAAGCAATCGGAATCAGTGATCTGTTACCACTTCTGGAAACGCCGGTCTCTGTTGTAAGGCTTTCCGGAGAAAAGCTTAAGAGCCTTTCAGACGACAAGAATAACACTCTGGAAGATCAGAACTTGCGTGAAAACAACGACACTAACCTTTCCACTGCTGTTGCAAGTGAGTTCTTTGGATGACCATTATGCATGTGTAGTCCTTATAAAATGTTCTTAAGGTCAATGTCGGAAATTTTAATAATTACCGATCATTACTGCAGTACAACATTATACTATAAAAATTATATTTCTCGAGAAGCAGCTTTGGGAAGGCTTGTCTTAACTTTATGTCTTTGCATATTATTATATTGTTTACCTCTTTCTACTATATTCATAGAAAGTTTCAGCCGCCTAACGATACTGAACACCTGATTTTGCACAGACGCTGTTGTGGCCATCGTAACTTCTAGCGACATGGGCTGGTGGCCTCTTTGGCTTACAGCCCGACGTTGGTCTAAAGGCTCTGCAGTGCTCATCTCGATAGCAGTTCCATGTAGGATGAAAGACTTTTTCCAAGCGCAATTCATGCAAGCACCTTGGGCAGCGCTCATCTGCCCTGGAGGGAAGAGGATGGAAAACCAGAGTCGCCCAGTCCGTTTTAAGGTCTGGACATCGTTCCCCTTTGCCTCCAATAACGGGTCCGTCTCTCTCGGTGTCTGGAAGCCCGGAGCGTTCAGCTTCTGGAACGACCTTTTCATTGACAGGTTCCAAGATATGAGGGCACTGACGATGCACGTCTACGGGAACCGTCTGGACGTGCCAATATTCTTTTCGGATGCAGAGGGCGCTCCGCCAAAAGGGCTGAGTTACGTGATATTTGATGCCCTCTCCAAGTGGCTCGGTTTTAGCTACGACATCCAGCTCACTCGTAAATATCACGAATGACGTCACTTTTCAATAAAACTCATATTAAGTATGTTACTATCTTGGTTAATTGTGATAACTATAATGACATTCATAAAACAATGATGATGAAGTGTATGAAAATAATTCTCTATAAATAATGAAGCATATCGGAATAATAATAATTTGATTGTCATGCCCCATTAACCGCAAAGTCTATATATATATATATATATATATATATATATATATATATATATATATATATATATATATATATATATATATATATATATATATGTATATTTATGTATATATATAATTTATATTATATATATAATTATATATAATATATATATATATATATATATATATATATATTTATGTATATATATAATTTATATTACATATATAATTATATATATATATATATATATATATATATGTATATATATAATTTATATTACATATATAATTATATATATATATATAATATATATATATATATATAGACAAAATCGAAAGAAAGAGAAACACTGGAGTGCTGCACTCCAGTGTTTCTCTTTCTTTCGTGGATTTTGTCTTTATTTACATATTCATCATGTTCAATATTTTCGTGATTCAGTTATACTATACATACACATATATATTATATACAGTACATATATATATTTATATATTACACATATATAATATATATATATATATATATATATATATACATACACACACACACACACACACAAACAAATGAAACAAACCAGTTCCCCTTACGTGAATGCTTGATTGCGCTTCCTAGCGATTTGTACAATCATTGCATGCAGAGTTAGAAATGAAACGGCAGTTTTGAATTAGCCTCCTCACTGATGTGAACAGTCCATCTTAATGACGAACCAGATTAGTACTGGGAAAGTATAGTATAGGTAACTGCTATTTTAGTCAACTAAGAACAGAGCATGTCTTGGACATTTAGTATGTTAATAATGAAGCTTAGTTACCGGGCTATTTTCGACATAAATCATTGCTTAAATCTTTGGTAAATCTTAGCATCCAGTGATTTCTAACTGCTCGCTGTTTGTGTGGTTTTTAAAAATAATTAAATATATGTAACAATGAATATTTGTACCTCCTTTAATCTGGATTTAATGGTTTGAATTCATTTTGATAATTTCAGTGCACTTGTTTTAACAGGTGAAATGTACTTTAGTAATGGAACTTTAATACTAAAATATATCAACTGCAAAATTTTTTTATTAAATATATATATATCCGATTCAATGTCAGTCTCCCACTCTCTCTCACACGCGCACAAATACGCGCGCACACATGTTTTCCATACCTGAATCTGTTCGCTATAGAATTGTATCAGTTAGGGAGATAGCACACAAGGTAATGCTCTGACAGAATGAAGGAGAACAGAATAGAAAATTTAGGCCAAAAGCCAAGCGCAGGGATCTCTGAGGCCATTCAGCGCTGAAAGGTAATTGACAGTAAGAAGGTTTAAAAGTTGCAACAGGAGGAAAACCTCGCAGTTGCACTAAGAAACAATTTTTAGAGAGGGTGGAAAGTTAGATGGAAGAAAGAATATGAGCGAAGGAATAGTAAAAGGAATGAAAGAGGTTACAGACCCTTAATTAATGCCTAAAGTGCATCACGTGAGGTGCACTGACGGCACTACCCTCCTACGGGGAAAAGAGGGAGAAAATAGTTTTATAATATCACATGAAGGTGAGCCGTACAACTTCTTCTAATGTAAATATGATGTAATCGAATTATCCTTTTTTTCACTCTCCTGGCAAACCGCTCAACAGACGACGCCACCTGGCCGGTCATCGAGGGCCTCATCCAGGAAGGGAAGAACGACCTGATGCTCAACTTCGCCAGCATCACGCCCGGAAGGAACCGAGACTTCGCCCTATCGATTCCTTATCATTACGAAGGGTCGGTGTTCGCTCGTTTGTTTACCACTTAGTTTTAGCCTTTTCGTCTTTTATTAACTTCTCCGTTAACTCATTTTTGTCTGTTGTACCGAAATATTTTACCTTTTTATCAGACTTCGCGCTGCATTAACTTTAAAAGCATAACGTTCTTTTCCTTCCACCAGAAAAACCAAGATGCCCTGAGAGTTGCAAAGCTAGACCTACCATTTCATTCATACCGAAACATTCTCATTTAATGGCTCCATAAATTATTTCGGGAATGAGTGAATGTTCGCCCTTCTTTTCTTTTATGATAACATTCTCCTTTCCTATTTCGAATCGGAATATAAAATTTAGGCCAAACGCCAAGCTTTGGGACCCACGAGGTCACTCAGCGCTGAAGGGGAATTGTGACTAAAAAGGTTTTAAATGTGTAACAGGAGGAAAACCTGCAGTTGCAATAAAAGTAATGCCTAATTGCAACGCGTGAGCTGCGCTGATGGTACTACAACCCTACGGGGTCTTTCCTATTGGCAGATTCGGCTTGATCTTGGAGACGCCTCCTCCTCTTCCCCAGTGGCAGAACATTCTCTACCCCTTCACGTGGCAAGTGTGGACCGGCACTCTGGTGTCTCTTCTCATAACGGCCGTCATGTTTCATCTACTCAATCGCCAACACGAAAAATCTTTCGTCTTCAATCTCATAACTATTGGGCAGGTAATTAGAATGAGTAAGCCGTAATACTGAACAGTTGCGAGAACAGTATTTTATTTCAGCCAAGTAAGATTACTTAGCTTCAGTAATTCTCGACGACACTCCTCAGGCTTCCGGTCCCTGGCTAGATAACGGGATGAAGTTCTTCAGTCTTATGCCCTTCTCCAACCTGGTTGCTATTCATTACAGCCGACTAACTGCCATATGTATAAAATATACTTTCAGATCAATAAACGTATAACCGGTCAAAGGAAATGTAAATATGCTTTTGCGCGAATAGAGTCAAAACAGTTAAATCGCAAGGTCAGAAAATGCGGTTTATACATAATCAAGACATTTTAAATTTGAAGAGAAGGAAGAAAGAAAGGAGAGCTTATGAGTACAAAGTAGATTCAAATGAGCTAGGGTTAAGTCTGAGTGGCCTGTCCTACTTCAACACACCGAGTAGGCTGTATTTGGAATCAGGCAACAATTAACAATACTCTAGCCTTCCATGTCCATCGTTATGCAGCTGTAATTATGCACTCAAATGAATTCAATCGATTTTGGAAGAGTCCATTATCATTCGATCGTTCCTTATTTAGTAAAATATATATTAAGCCTGTTTGTGATTAAAATGCCACAGCTTTGTTTTTCATTTCCTAATGTGTCTTTTTATCCACTTCTTTGGCTTAGAATACAATAACCAGTCAACCGGTTATGTTTTAATATAAATTGCGTATAGTCCCTGGCCGTAAATTTGACGTTTTGCTATGAATTTCACTTGACTGGACATGATCTAGTTATATTTATTGGTTATTCTTGAAAAAATATTACTAAAAACTTCTTTATTACTGATTTCCTTGTATTCTTCGACCTTTGCAGTCTTCTTATAATCATTCTTAATTGTCCACTCTCTTCATACCTTCGTCAGGGACTCCTGGTGTGCCCTCCGGATGACATTTCTTCTGATTGGCGAATCAGATGCTTCCTCTTCCCTTGGTGGCTTGGGTCTTGGATCTTGGAGTTGTCGTACATTTGCAACTTGATCGCGGTCTTGACCATCCCTGTTTTCCCAAAGAAGATTCAGACGGCGCAGGAACTAGCCAAGAGCAATTACAGGTAAGAAAATTGCGCAGTTCTTTATCCAGTAGGAAATCGCGGAAAACTTCCCATGCGGCACGAAAGAGATGTAGGCGCACGTTCCATGTTGCTCAGGAGCAGTGAAGGTACTTTCACTTTAGGATAAGTTCCTTTGTAAACTATGGGGCTCTGTGACTGAAGATTATTTTTTCATACTGATTGGAAATAACGAAAACTTTAACTTAGTGCATTTCATACAAAACTAAGTTAATGTTGTTAGTGATAAAAACTAAAAACCTATCATGTCGCACATTAAGGCATTTCGAAGTACCAGCTGAATAACAGATCTGTAAAAAAAAGATAATTTTCAATATTGACAAAGACATGTACTATAACATTACCAACAAGTTCCCCACCACGCGCTTGACGCAGCTTATTTAAAATACAAAAATTAGGCATCCGAGTTATAGAGGCGGTTCGTGGACATTTTTACCTTAATGGAGAACGTATGTTCTTTTCTAGATATATT
>NC_089754.1:24923177-24985677 GCF_040412425.1 Macrobrachium rosenbergii | reverse complement strand
GCATCAGGTGGTGTTGTAGGTGATGATGATGACGACTGCCACTTCTAACGTAGTAGCTGTACAGGGCCACATCTAATGCAGTAACTGTCCAGTGCACTGTAAATGTATAAAAAACAAAAATTGTGCTATTTCTGTTAATACTAAATTTACAAGAGCAACAGAAAAAAAGTAAGAAAAATAGTTCAAAGTTCTTAAGTCATCCAAAAGTACAACTGACTTGCCAACTATTCTCAGTGTTACATCACAAAGATGTGGAGATCAAATAGATACACACAAATTCACAAGTTGTAATTCCTTTTGTTTCTTGACAGTTTGTTATGCTTTAGTTAGCCAATCATAGCTAAATAGAATCTATCTGTAACCTGAGCTGAGAAAATGGCATGACTAGCCCTTATTTTTAGCATGTTCACATGTAAAGTATTGGAATGTTTGGTGTAATTTATGGAAATAAATCATAAAGTTCTCCGAAGGAAAAATCTAGCACAAGTGCGACAATTTTGGTACCCATTGTAGTAAAAAAACCAAATTAACAAAATAAGGTTGTAACAAAGCTTCCATACTAAATTTTCACATTTTACAATTGTACTTTCTATAGTATTTCAGTATTTTCAGTGATGTCCTATCTCTCACTGAGATAACTTGGTATTGCTCATGATATCACAACTAGCACCTACTAATATTTGTATCTATTGTTTCTACGATTGCTATGATTTTCCAAATTGGTTTGTTGTGGTTTTAATCGTCCACTTATTCCAAGGGATCTGAGTACTATGCAATCTTTATGGAATGGAATGGAATATAGAGTTTAGGCCAAAGGCCAAGCACTGGGACCTATGAAGTCATTCAGTGCTGTAAATAAAATTGAGAGTAGGTAAGTTTGAAAGGTGTAACAGGAGGAAAACCTCACAGTTGCCCTATGAAATAATTGTTAGGAGAGGCTGGATAGCAAGATGGAAGAAAGATATGCATGGAGGTACAGTGAAAAGAATGAAAGGTGTTGCAGCTAGGGGCCAAAGAGATGCTGCAAAGAACCTTTAGTAATGCCTACAGTGCACCCTGTGAGGTGCACTGTTACCAGTTATGACATTTTTAATCAGCTTTCATTACCAATTTCACTTTCCTAAAATACAAGTAAAAATGGATTAGGGGTGGACGTGGTCTGATTTTCTTTTTTAACGTGTTTTCAATATGGCTCCAGCATTTTATAGAAACTTTCTCACTTGATTCATGAGAAGAGGACTTTAAAGAACCTATGTCAGCACAGGTAGTAAACAAAGGAAAAAATAACCATCAGAAGACATAGGTTAGTTACTACATCTTCCAAACTACCAAGAGGATATACTTTTGTATAAATATTGCCTTGTCACAACTGGTGAATGCCTTAGGAGAACTTACATAAACATCTTGCCATCAGTACTTCAGGAGTCATCAATAACTCGAGATCAGACCAAAATTGAGTTTAAGGTTTGACTACTTTTTCCTACTGGGTGACCATGTTAGTTTTTTTATTCTATGAGTGAGGTGGTAAGCTCACCACCCACTCTCTCGTTCTATGAGTATTCAAAACCACAATGATCTCCACAACCATCAGTCCTGGCAAAAAAATAAGAGAAAAATTGGAGCTGGGGGGGGGGGGGGGGAATCCCTAATTTTTGCTTTAGAGCAATTACTTAAGACCAAGTAAGAGTCAGACATGGGGTTGCAAGTCTAGGGACAGCACCATCTGATGACCCATCTGATATAGCACAAAGGGACAAGGAGGGAGAAAATGTGAGGGACAACTAATTCAATTTAGACCAAATGCATAGGGCAAAGTTGCGGTAGCCAAGTTTTAGTACAGTATTAGTAATTGCTCTCTGATTCACCCCACAAAATGACTTTATTACAAGCTTGAGAAACGATATTTTCCATGATCAAACTTGAATACTGTGTATAAAAAATTAATAAATAATCATTCAAGTAAACGTGATTCACTGATGTCACCACCCACGAAGAACTAGGAGTCCATTTCTATACACACTGTTAATCCATTAAAAAAAAATAAGAAGCCTTAGCAACCTAACAAGCTTTGGCTTCTTTTTTATAGTGCAAAAAGCATACCAAACCATTACAAAACTAAAAGGGAAAAATAACTCAAATTAAAATTTCTTGTTATCTTATTTGCAAAAAAAATATTTTGGAAAAAACAAAAAATATGAGATAAACATACAAAATGCAATAATGCAACAAAATGTCCTGCAATTGTTTAAAAAAAAAAAAAGTAAACAGGATCTATCAAAAACCTGCTACTTATTGTGAGGTAATGTACTTACACTTTATATGTAAAATAAAAATTTTGCACACAGTTTCTAACTGAAGAGCTCCTCACATGTGAAAATATGTACACATACCTATACAAACACATAAACAAATAGTCATTTTATTTAAATCCAGCTATAATCACTTAACACTGTTCCATCCAAAAAGCATACAAATCCACTGAAGCTTCAGATGCCAAAATCCTACATTGCACTTACTAGCATTACATATTCATTTTATACCTATGTGTATATTAATATAAAAAACTCTTAAGCATGAAAATCACATCATCACCATCAAGATAACGTCAAAAGAAAATACAAGCCAAATTTGAATAAAAAAATTGTCCTGTCAGTTTTAAACTAATGAAAAATCAGTTTGTAACCCCCAACCTCACTTATGGCAAAGGATGATTGCATATTCATACCTTCACTGCTCTAATTTCATACCTGTACGATCTGAAATAACTATACATATAACTTCAATAATTATCATCAATACTTCATTATTTGGGTCATCAAACAAAAACCATGTAATCCCTGCTAGGTTCCTGTCATTCTCAACAGACCTTTTATGGATACATCTTGCACTCACCTCAAATCTTAACTAACACAGCTTAGGCTTATATCACAAAATTAGAGAGGGTAGGCTGACAAGATGCATATACAGTAATACACAGAACATAAAATAAGGTAAAACTTTTTAAATTTTATAACCTTCAAACAAAAAAGGCTTGACTACATTGAAATGAGAGAGAGAGAGAGAGAGAGAGAGAGAGAGAGAGAGAGAGAGAGAGAGAGAGAGAGAGAGAGAGAGAGAGAGAGAGAGAGAGAGAGAGAGAGAGAGATTACTGAAATTCATGGACAAGATTCAAAGTTCAACAATTTGATGGTAAATATTCTTCACAGTTGAAATTCCTAATTTTATAAAAGAAACCAGGAGCATTCTATCTCGTCTAGGATTAATTGCTGCAGTTCTCAAGTTTTTTTGTTTAAAGCTTGAACTACCAAATATTACCATTGTACAGACTGACTGATTTTATGAAGTAAATAGCAGTATTTCAAATTCCAGCTCATGGAATCTGGTATACCTGTACTAGCATACAGTGACATAATACACTGTCTTCATTTAATTATTTTGTGAAGGTTTGTATGCATCCCTTTAAACTCTAACCTATCTACACAGTAAACCCTCATTCTGCATAGCTAACATCACTACATATAATGATTGTCAAACCACATTTTACAAACTTATCTCTTAGCCATCATGGAGGAGTAGGGTTGATTTTGATTCTAAGTACAGAACCTGAATTCAACAGGGATATATACAGCAGAGTTAAAATCAACTTGTATCTCTCTTGACAGCTTAGTTTAAATCCTGGTTGGGGCAGATTCATTATGTATTTCCCTTTGGGTGTAAGATATTCCGAAGGTAAATTCAATATTAACTGGTACTATGGCTTAATGTTTGAGTATATAAAATGTATGAATTAGTTGACAAAACTATAATAACCAAATGTTACAAACTTGGTACTTAGTTATTGTGGTGATGGGTTGATTTTGATTCTATGTACACAATGTGAATTTAACACACACACAGCAGAGTCTTGCTGTTTATCTCTCTTTATAGTTCTATGGAGAAATCAACTTTCTACATCTGCATCATGCCCACAAGGTATAGGTTTGAATCCTAACCAGAACAAATTATTTTATATATAATTCTCTTTGGGTAAAATTTATTCCCAAGACAAAGTGAATTTGATATTAGGGGGGTCTGTGTGTGGTTTAATACGGGAGTATACAAAATTCAAGTGTGACTTAGTGAAAAACTATCAAAAAATAGCACTATGCTACAAACTTAGTACTTGGCTAACATGGTGGAGAAGGATTACTTTCGATGCCAAGCAGAGAACCTGAATTTGATATGAATACATACTGCAGAGACCAAATAAAACTTAAAACCTAATTGCTAGCTTAGTGGATATGTAAATTGTCTACTTCAGTGTATGTGTACATTATATACAATATATATAATATACATAATTATATATATATAATGTACACACAAACACACACTATATATTGCCAGAATCTAGTAAACAAAATCTTTAAAACAAAGTTGTAGTTTCATTCACTAATCCTTGCATAATCCTGCTAACAGACAGACCATATCAAATATGACCCAATTTATAGAGGTAATATTGCTGTAATGGGAAACCTAATGAGATGCTATTTTATCAAATGGCAAAATTTTCAGATACTTGTTGTCTCCTCCTTGGATGAAAATTGCAGAAATCTTATTTTCTAATACAAGAGTTTGAACCTATACTGCTTTACCTTACCAACTGTTAGGTCTGACTAATCTCAATAGAGCTGTATTTTTCAGACTAACCCGAGGGTAAACTAGAGAGGTCTTCAAACCATTCTTCAAAGATTTAATCAAAATACCTCAACCATTATATGCAATTCTGTACCCCAAAAAAAAAAAAAAAAAAAAAAAAAAAAAAAAAAAAAAAAAAGCAATGTCACTTTGTTTCCATCCCCCATAATGAAAGAAGCACTGCCTTTTAAATCATAATATATTAAGAGTAATCTGTGAAAGAAAAGACAAGGAATACAGATCAAGTAGTGAGGGCTACTAAAATGTAAAAAATATTCAACATTTTAATTTTCCTTTGATACAAATGACAGACATACACTGCTCTTTCACAACTGCACTGAATTTGATTGGAAAGAGTAAAAAATATTAACTGCTTCATTTAAGAATGTGGAAAATGATACAAAGGCACACTCTAATCATTATGTAAAGTACTGCCTTGGATTTCAAACTGAAACCATTAGGTCTAAACCTTCAATAATAAAAGAAGTTTTCAACAAGGTACCAAGGGCCACACTAGATGAGGGTTCACTGTACTAATACTGAACATATAGAAACATCATCTGCAATCATCTTTATGATCATTACCAGCATTTACCTTAAAAAGTTCTACTTCCCATATCAATGGAACTCAATACATGTTACTGACATCTACAACCTGAAGTACACAAAACTAGTCCACAGCAAATTGTTACAGTACAAACTGCATTTGTATAATTTTAAGTAGCAGTTCCCTGTAGATGTAGTCATTGCCTCAAACATCATGTTCGGAGAAATAACTGAGCCTAGAAGTGATGCAAATGCCCAAGTGTTTTACAGTAAATAGTAACACATGCATGAAAAAACTGGCTCTTAAAGTACAATTACCACAAATCTTATTCACTTATCTCACAAGTCCTTCCTCGGTGCTAAAATTTTAACTATGAGACTAGGAAGACAAACCACCGAGACTGCAAACTTAAAAAGAAAAATACCCAGTGGACCTCAAACACTCCACCTCAACAAATATGATATATTTGTACTTTACTTTAAACATCAGATATATATATATATATATATATATATATATATATATATATATATATATATATATATATATATATATATATATATATATATATATATATATATATATATAATATATATATATTTTATATTATATATATATATATTTTATATATATATATATTAGTGTACATGCATAAATTATACAAGCATCCCCATACACACGTGTTTAGATACATTCACTCATCATTTATATATATATATATATATATATATATATATATATATATACATACACACACACATACATACATATATGTACACACACACACACATATATATATATATATACAGGCACTCCCCGGTTATCGGTGATCTGGTTTTACAGGGCTTGTCTAGCGACAAAATTCAGCAATTTTCACAGGTTTCCCGGGCCGAAAATCACAGATTTCCGCTTATCGGCGGTGATAATTGGGAACTAGCGCCGATATATACCTAACAGAGGTGCCAATCTCCAGTTATCTAAATATATATATATATATATATATATATATATATATATATATATATATATATATATATATATATATATATATATATATATAAGTGTGTGCTTAGCATCATGCTGTATAATGGAACCCCACCAATAACTGGGGACGGCCTAAAAAAAAAAATATATATATATATATATATATATATATATATATTATATATATATATATATGTGTGTGTGTGTATGTATATAATATATATATATATAATGAATTACACACACATGCATATTTTCTTAGTTAAATTTTCATGAAAGGTTCATGTAACTTGCATGGAAATATTTCTATTTTAAAGCCCCTTCCCTATAAAACAAATATGGAATACATTCAAAATTTTCATGATTTAACTATGCTGAACCATACAGAGAAAATAACATTGGGTAACCATAAGCTACACTTTCACTAGGAAGTAACAAATCAGTCAAAGTTATCTAAAACAAAACTTCTTTCAGGCTGGAAATATTCTAGTAGAATATGACCCTATGTTTAGGGTTTCCACTGGTAACCAACAAGCTTATCCATACAAAAGTACATTATACTTTATGAATGTTGTGTGTGAGCGTGCACATATGTACCTTCTCTCTCTCTCTCTCCCGCTCTCTCTCACAAACAATTTGTGTGTCTATAATATATATATATATATATATATATATATATATATATATATATATATATATATATATATATATATATATATATATATATATATATATATATATATATATATATATATATATATATATATATATATATATGTGTGTGTGTGTGTGTGTATACATACATACATACACGCAGTGTTCCTGATAAGTTTAGTAATGAGAGAGAAACCACAGTTGAATAACAACTCCGCTACATGGCTATACTTCTACCCTTGTGTAGTTAAGCTTGTATGGTTACTAGGAACAACTTTTAAGATGCAAATACTGACCATGATTTTGGTGAAATATTTAAACCAAACTTATCACACATTTCAAACAAATAAATGCTCTGCTGAGAAAGTGAACTAAGTATATTTGTATGTTTTATATGATGCTAGTAAATCAACTAATAATGTCACAAGGTAACAGAAGACCAAATCTTTGATAATTTGCAAGTTATAGTCATTATTACCCCACTAGTAAAACAGACATATTAAAAGACTCGTTCTAGAAGTAAATAACACTACAGGGTAGCTCAAACAAGTCTTCTGACTCCTCTATTGGTTAGTGCTTCTGCACTCCAGCCACTGAGACCTGAATGTATTAAATATGGACATAGGATACATTCAAACAAGAAAGTGAGCAGTGGGTAGGCTATACCTGTAAAGGCAAAACACTAATTGCCCTTGATTAAAATGAAGTACCAGAGTTGATCATTCTTGGTCACTGTCTTTTCTGGATACAGCAACAAATTAAGTTACATTGGTATCTCTTCACTCTTCAATGTAATTACAGTAGTACAAAATTTGTGACAGGCCCTAACCAAGAGCAGTTCCTCTACATATGTTGCAATAAGAAAATAACTACACTTGAATCATTTCTTCAAATCACACTTGCAAAATCACTGACCTGAGATACAACAAACAAAACCCTCAAAGTTTTCCTTGATCAACCGAAGGACTTCACAAACTACAACAAAACTGAACAACATTTCATGTCTTTATCTTCAAAAAACTACACTTGATAATGCCAAATGCATTGATTTCGTAAGGTGACGGACTAAATTATATGTTTAACACATTTCCTGAATCAATTTAAATTATACTAAGGACTCCAAAGGTCACAGTAATTTTTCTGTTGCTGAACTAGATCTTGAGTGCTGTCGACGGTGCTGCTGCAGCAGCGTTGTAGAGAGGGTGATAGACGAGGCATCTTGAGGTACAGTAGGTAATTCTGATTGTGGAGCAGGAGACTGACCTGTTGAGGACACTGATGGTGAGGGAGATGGTGCCGCTGATGATCTTGAAAGCTTAGGAGAAGGCTTTACTGGACTTTTAGTGGCAGTGGTGATATTTGTTGGGGTGCCACAAGCCGATGATGGGGTTTCCTGCAAAGAGAGGGTGGGAGTGGCAAGTGTGGCTGTAAGCCGACCCTCTGAGGCCATAATACCTTCGGTAGTATACATACCTTCTGTAGCTATCATACCCATGTCAGTGTCCCAACATCTCAAAAGAAGTCCTTCACTTGCTCCCCGAGATGTGGACCCACTGTAAGCAGCTGTGCTACGAGGATGATGGTTAAGCCCCCCTTGGCTAAGTTGAGGGGGGGCTTCCCCAATTCGTCAATTGACCAATTCCACTGATACAAACTGCTTCAGGCGCTCCAAGTACTGACTGTAGAGTTCTACATCATTGTGTCCTGCTCCCTGTAAGGATACAGTATTTAATATTAATTTAAAACACTCAAAATCTTAAAAGCCTAATTCATAAAAACATCCAGTAAATAATCCACAACTCACACTGTTCTGGGACCTGGCCTTCCAACAGGCTAAATAATGAAATCCATAAAGTAACAAACATCGGTATTTAGGCTACACAGTACCCAAAACCAGTGAAGCAATAGTGAGAAACTGTCTCATTCTTTCTTCCCTCTTGTTACATAGCATTATTTCACTGAAGTTTTAATAAGGGTCTTGTGTGCTGTTAATTACAGAATGAGTACAACAATACAGGTAGGTATAATAAAATATGAAAGTACCATACGCACTGCATGTGAGCACACCTGCTGGATTTACGTTGAACTAGCAGCTATTATTTTGTACTGCATTTTGGTACCTCTAGAGTAAAAAGCTTACATACATTTCATCCAAACTTACACATATGTGTGCAGGACTAATTTAAGATATATTACAACAATACTGCTATTTATCTGGTATGGCATACAAAATTATGAAATCCTTAAAATGTTCAAAACGTCATCTTAAGCTACTTGAATTTTGGCTATCATATCACTGGTTGAAACCCTGAGTAAATATGTAATATATTGTATTCATTGATTAACATAGTTATATTAATCGCTTTTCATTACAGGATACTAACTATATTAAAACTTGGAATAAATAACATTACATAATGCAAGATAGAAAGGAGTAAACAGACTAATGCTCACAAAAGCTGAAAACAGAACTGAGAACATTTAAACGAAAATCTAATGACTATTTAAGTGTTATGACAGCATATTACAGTATTTTCTACCATTAATATTATGGTGACACTCATGAAGTTCACATGTGAATGTTCCCATTTCATTTGTTGATTGCATACAAAGCAGCTTTGTAAAGTCCCCGCTCAACGCGTTCTCTGTAATGAACATCCCGTTTTCTGCGGTGCCTTCACATTTGACCTGGGGTCTACCGAACATATATTATTACCATTATTATGAACTGTATATTTTATTGTCTGTTCAAGTGACCATGCATTATGTACATGTAACGGAGTAATTTTGTAACACATCAGACATTATTGATCATTACGCTTTCTGTATGTACCTGTCCTGTTTTTGTAGAGAAATAGTTTGACCTTGGGTCACCTGTAAATCTTTGTACCTGCGGTCTCTGCAAAGTACGCAGACGTCGCATGCCGCTTTATAAGCGGATCGCTTCATCAATAAACTAGCATTACTTGTCTTCCTGCTCAAAATGTTTCAGCTTAAATCCCTCTTCCAACAATTTTCACCTTCAGTAAGATATTACACATTATGCATTTCATCCACTGCTAATATATATATTTCTTTCACATTCCTCAAGAAAATAAAAAAAAAAAAGTCTGATAAAAATATTGCATGTATATGAGACATGTATGGTGACATGTAACTCAAAATACTGTGCATATGTGATTGTCTGGTAACTAAATACAACTAATATTTGTAATGACATGCAGTCAATAATTGTTCCTAAAGCAAAGCTTTGAAAAGTAATTCCCTTTACGAGGCCTATGAATTCAATAATTATATAAATAAGCAAGATTCAATAATAATTATATAAATAAGCACGATATTCATTATAATTCATTAAACAGAAACTTGGCAATAGTATGATTAAAGATTCATTCACAATAGAGAGAAAATGTAGCACAAGTATAACACATTCAAGAATACCTCAGCAAGGTTACTATGCAGCGAGTTACAGCAGACATAAAAGATTGACATTCTGATAAGAAGTGCAGTCTTCTTACGAGGCACACAAACACAGGCTAATGTTCAAACAAGTGGAGGATGGAAACACAGTGAGGCAAGATGGGTCAGCTACCTAGGAATCAAAGAGCCAACCTTTTGAGCTTAGGCAAATATCAGGCACATTCATTCCAGCATCTGCTATGTCTATCTAACTCAATGGGTTATTCCATAAAATTTTTATTTTTCTAGACTCAGACAAATCTGACAGGTAATTAAATCCAATAAGCTGAAGTCTGTTAAGTTAATGCACCAGTAATATTACAGAATACTTTAACCAGACCACCAAGTTTAGCCATCTAATCTTATAAGGTTGGTCCTAAAAGCTTATTATTATATACTGATAAGTTATACAACAGTTACATGCATTACTCTTCATTAAATTCATTGTACACTACGGACTGCAAGTCAAAACAGACAAGGAAAATTCCATTTAAGCACTAAAAAAGCAATTAACCCAAGGCCCTACCCCTGTTTTTGTCTAAAGCCTAGCTTTTCTATCATATTTTTTACTGATTAGCTGAATGCACTGGTCAGCTACACCAATATTTCAAGTAACAAGAAAGGTTAAAGTAAACAGTTTTTGATGCAGCAGCGCAAGTTGAATAGACTGTACATTATAGCAATTTTCTTTATAATTTTATTCCTTCAAGTCTTCCAACTTATCCATACAATAGATTCCAAGCTCTTTGCATGTGCCTGAAACTGCATATAATTACTTCATAGTTATGAACAAAGACATAAGAGAAAATTAAGAGTATAAGTTATATTTTTACAAAACTTACTGTGACAATTGCACGCAATGGTATTACCCTTTGGTTATCATATGGACGGATTGTACTGAGCATTTCAGCAAGGGTAATACAATACTCCACTGTGTCCTTTGAATGCACTGAAATGTCATGTAATCCACAAAAATTATTATGTCGATATTGTTGATTCTTCTGACTCTTCTCTTTGCCTCCCTCTGTTTACTTAGTCCTTCCACTTATTCATTTAATACTTCTTTACTGCCCTCAATACATTCTCCATATCTTTAATTATCTGATAAATCCATAAATCCTTCCCACCAAAATTCTCTTGATACCTTAGGAAATTTTGTCAATTTATCCATCAGTTCATGGGAACCTTCAGTCTTTGACAATTTCAATCCATTACTGCTTTTACAACTGCTACATGAACCCACATTAATGCAATCAAACAATAAACAGGTGGCAACCCAAATTATACCTTGATAAAGAGGAGGATAGCAATTAGGTAGTTTTGGGAACTAAAAACCTCTACACTTTCATCTTGCTAGCAAAGAGCATACAGAAAAATAAAGCTTACATCCAATGGGATTGCAGGTAGAGTGCACATGGGACCAGAGTATAAAGAACCCATTCCATGTCTAACCCCATAATGGTAAATTCCTACACTTTCTATACTAAATATTTACCTATTTCAGGGGCAAAATGACTCAACTAAATTGCTGTAAACTATAATTTTTCTATGCTGTCTGGACACACACATTTTTTTACTTAGCTAGTTGTTGAACGCATGTTGGTTCTTAGCTCAGTAAAAGGTTTTACCATATGGCCCACAGCACCTTTTGTTCAGGGGCCAACAGCATTCTCAGCAGAAAGCTTGTGTAGTGTGTAAAATGACAAATTTTTAATTAATTTGTATTTTTCAAAGCCAACAAACCTACGGTCTTAACATAAGGATAAATCTTCTAGCACCAGCAGGAAACCAGTAAAAAAAAATATAAAATTATAGAACAAGGTGTTGGTGGCAATGGGGTTCGGCCAATCGGATGAGAGAGGAGGCCTCAGCCAACTTCCCTCAACCACAGAGCACTGCGACACATCTAGTTTCTTCCAGCCCATGGGATCTATTTGAGGGGTGGTAAGAGGTGGGTAATATGCATTAAGACCATAGGTTTGTTAGATATTAAAAATACAAATTAATACAAAATGTGTAATTTGTTCGTATGTGGAACAAACCTAGGATAGACTCACTTTTGGTGGGAGGAAAGGAAAGTCTTGAACCTGACTGGAGGTTCAGCACACCTGGTCTCATTTCCTGGTTAGGCTAAAGCAGAGGAAGGAGACTTATGCCTCTGACTTGTCAGATAATAGTTTATCAAACAGTCAGACTACTGGGCTAATACACAATGTGGAGGAACATTGTGCGAGCAGAAATTAAAGCGCTATATCTATTAAGACAACAAACCGAACATTGTGCGAGCAGAAATTAAAGCGCTATATCTATTAAGACAACAAACCTACATTACCCACTAATTTGTTTATCATTCCTCTCTCCCACTGTCAGAGAGGGGAAGGACTAGCTTCTGCAAAGAAATATTTATGTATGAATAAACTTTCCCGCTAGGGGCACCCTATGAGCCACACAACTTACTGAACAGCCACCACCGGACCCAAGGAAAAAGTGTCCAAGGGCCTGTGGGCAACGTCCCATAGATAGAAGGATGTGAAGATGGTCTGACAAAGCCAAGTACCAGCCTTCAAAATCCTATGAACAGATAAGTTCTTTTTAAAGGCTAAAGAAGGACCTAAACCACAAACACCATGTGCTCTTGCATGCACTGTGTTAGAATCTGGGGTTTTAGAAGAGGTATAAACACATCTAATAACCTCATGGAGCCAGAGGGAGATGATATTCTTGGACGTTTCTTTCCTGATCTGGCCTGTAGTTACAAAAAGTCTTCGGCACCTCGGCATGAGGAGACGAGTCCTTTTTAGGTAGCCACGTAGTGTCCTGACCAGATATAAGACAATTCGTCTGGGTTATCAACAAAATCTCCCAAGGAAGGGATGGAAAAGGATTCAAACCTGTCATCACAAAACGAAGGATTTTGAGTCTTAGCTACGGATTCTGGGACAAATTCAAAGGCTACAGACCCTCAACCCCTCAAGTGTTTAACATTAGAAGAGAGACCACGGAGTTCACCCACTCTCTTCGATGAAGCTACAGCCAGTAAGAAGACTGCTTTAAGGGTCAAGTCTGTTGGATGACTGCCATAATGGTTCACAAGGGGCTCGAGTGACACTGCTTAGCACCATAGTCAGGTCCCAACTAGGGGGCTTAAGTTCTCTAGGAGAACAAGACTGCTCAAAGCATTTGAGTGGCATTGAGATTTCCTACGGGGAAGACAGGTCTACATCTTTTAGGCACAGAACCAAGCCCAAAGCAGCTCTATAGCCTTTGATGGCAGACACAGAAAGATTTTCTCCCTCCAGAGGAAAACTAGGAAACCTGCTATTTGCTGAACAGAAGTTCCGACTAGAGAAGGACCCCTTCGACAACAATCACAACAGATGGCCCAATTTCCCTAGTATACAGCTGAGGAAGATCTGAGGTAGCCAGACATCTCAGTTGCTGTTCTGCGAGAAAAGCCTCTCACTCACAGGAGATACTGGATAGTCTCCAGCCATGAAGAGATAGGGACCCTACCGACTGATGATATCTCTCAAAGTAAGGCTGGCAGAGGTGGTTGTGCCATGGAGGGATCTCTCTGGGAACTGCTGACAGCAAGGAACTACAAGGGTCTTTCTGAGACTCGGGGAAATCATTACCCTGTTCAAGAGTGTTAAATAAGGTCACTGACCCCAGCAATAGTCTGGCAAAGTGCCATTCATGTCACTTTTAAAATAACCCCCTCTTGTCAAACATAAAGCCTTACATTAACATCAAAAGAAAGATAATACAAATTACTAAATTATAATGGTTTATAAACCATTTAATATTAATAACTACTGCATAAGAAAAGTGTGAGAGAGAGAGAGAGAGAGAGAGAGAGAGAGAGAAATATCACTAACCTCAACCCAAAGAGGTTCTACTGCTCTTGGACACCTTTCATGAATTGCCAAACCATGGCTGAAGTCCACTACATTATCCTCGGTTCCATGAATTACCAGAACAGGTGAAGTTATTTTCGGCACTTTCTCAATACTGCAAAGATAGAAACACACATTAATGGTACTTCCACAAAATTACAAAGCTAGAGGAATGATAATGAGAGCTGTATCAAACTGTATAAGAGGATATTTCTAAAGAAATTATGCTGTATTCTGCTAAGAAAATTTACTGGATTAAAACAAACCTTGTAATGCAGTACAGGTAATGTTTAGTACAGTAACAAAATTTTTCATCAACTAAATATAAAGAACCTTAAACTACTACAAAAAAATTAAATATGTCATTAACAGTGCAACCCAGTTTTAAATCATTATTGTTGTTCCTTATTGTCCTTGGTGAATTGGTTCATACAACCCAGCGCACATATGCATGAATTTGTTGATGATGGCAAATGCTCACGCAGTGCAAATATGGTACACAATTTTTTTATACACAAAAATAAGCATATTAGAATACTGTATACAAAGCAAAAAGTGACAGCAAATTTCCACTAACAGACTATGCATGATATTTATTCCATGTACAGAATACTGTACTATGCTTCAATGCACAGTACTATGCATTACATCTGCTCCAGCATTAGTAAATGTGCTGTGAAGTAATAACAAATGTCATTATCACAAAATATATGATGATAACAACAAGGTCACAGAGTGAAATGTAATGTAATGACCAATAACTAGTTGTCACTCATATACAGTATATATAAAAAAAAGGATGCATGACAAAAAATAAGAATGAAAACAATTTCCAATCATATCCATCTCTAACAAATATTGCTCTTTATGATAAATATTAACGATTATGTAGTCAGAACATCTATACAAGAAGAAATGAATGACATACATGTAGTGCAGCAATGTGTTTGACTATGAATTGTCAGACAATACACTGTCAGAAGGTTCTGACAATGGCAATAATAGAAGACTTCTCGTCTCACTGGAGATACTAGGATGTCAATAGCAGGCATTGAAACTAACAATTTTTCTTGAAGATTTCACTTGACAAAATAACTTGCAATAGGAAGTTCTTTTTTTTTTTTGCAATACACCAAATTGATGATGAGACTGTAATTCTGTGATTTTTATGCAATGTTTTATAAAAAGCATTTCATCCAATATTTTGTGCTAAAGATTTTCTACAATCTGAAATTGGAAAATTTCTGTGATATAATCACTGCTTGTTCAACATCTTCTATGCCTTTGTCTTCATCTTTCTCTGTTGATTATTTGATTCGATCTAAAAATTCCTAATTTCTCAAAAGTTCTTACAGCCTTCATATGTACAGTAGTAGGTTCTCCCACTTCCTCATCTATCATATAGATAATTCCTTCTCTGAAGAATTTCTTACTACCCAAGGATTTTTCTTAACTTCCCCTGATCAATCTGAGGGAAGCCACTTAAGTCTTCATGACTTCACTTCATAAGGTTCCTAAATGTATAGAAAACAATGGTTTTAATTCATCCATTACAAATTATATAAATGTGATTAATAGTGATTAATGTCTCTTGCAGTCCAACCCAGTTACAAGGCTGGAAGATAAAAAAAATATATATAATATAAATTCAACATGGCTGCCATCATTCAGTGAATATGGCAAGTGCATCATCTGTTACAAACAGGTTTTTAAATTCAAAGCATTTCTCCCATACGTTACTTACTCTTTCCATAGCACTCCCAAAACATTTTCTTTATTTTGACCTTTAAAGAACATGGTTTGTCAACCAGGTAGGCAATGCCTGGCTTGATTAAATGACCCACACAAAGGCCACATAGTATTTTATTTTTGATATATGTCTGATTCACCACCTTAAACCTTACAGGATATCTGGCAATAGCATCTCTACTACCATATTTGGACATTATCTAGGATATATCTATCAAAATCTCGGTGTGAGCTATCTTTTACCTGCAAGTTTCCTGCTCGAGTCTTCTAACACTGAAAATAGAAGATAATTTCCAATTTTCATGAGGAAGAACTAGGTGGAACCTTCATTATGAAGAGGCAACTGAACACTTCATAGCCTACCTCACAAGGTAGTATCAAGTGAATGGTGTCACAACCAAAGGAAGGTTAAACTTTAAAGGATCATCTAGGTCTGAAGTCATGGCTGATGGGAAGTTGTAAGAACTGACAATGACTCCTCTAAAAGAATGCTTAAATAGAAAGATTGCTTTGTCACAGAGCAGCCTCTCCCATCCAGCTGATAAATTGTTCAAGGTTCCCTATGGAGGGATGCGATGCTGAAGTGGTCCCACTTCAAAGAAAGAATCCTGTTAACAGTAAAGAACTGAAGATAACCATGCTACCCAAGCCCTATGATAGGAGAAGGAAGAGGGACTATAAGTGAAAGGGAGGGATAAGAGGTTGAGCAGTTCCTTCTCATGGAAAATGTGGGACAAGAACTAGTAGCACAGAGTGTGGGTCACGACAATGCTGTTCCCTTGCATTTGCCTCTTGCAGATTACCCCAGAAGTCAGAGCTATGGAATCTGATAATGGAGTCTCCAAGAAGGAACAAATGCTGGATGAAAAGAGACATCAGCAATAGAGGGAGTTTGGTCAGGAGATTAACTCTGCCCTACTTTGTTCTCTACACACCTTTAATCATTCCCCATTCCCTTTCCACTTTCCGAGCTGAGGTTCAGAAGGCAGCATGAAAAATCAGGTAGCAAATCACAAGATATATCTTACCTCCAGCGAGTGAAAGGAGTCTAGGGCTGACCCAACCCCAAAGGATGAGTGAGCTCATAAAAAAGCAGAATGGAGAGTCAGTGCTGGCATACTTTTCTGAACTGATTGCAACAAGGGAATAAGCTGGGGTACAAAATAGTGACTGACATCTTTTCAACATCAAGTTCTAAAAATTAGACAAGAAAAACCAAAGCTGAGGAAACGATGTCTTGGAAAGAACCATCAGGTTCTCCATGACTAACAAGAATCCTGAAAAAAATAAAAAGGTATTCTTGATGAGAGGACACGAATGAAAAGGATAAGGAATTTCTGCAATCTGAAAATGCCTCAAGGAGGGACTGATACTGGATTACTGCAGAACTACATGAAAAAGGAGTCTGTCCAAGAGAAGTGTGCTAGTGCAAAACACAAGGGGGACGAGCAATTACTTTTATTAATGATAAGTCAGTGACCATGACTGAAGAGTAAGTGACCCTGTTTGACTGTCGGTCTGAGTATGGATCAGCAATGGACCAGAGTACATATACTGGCATGCAACTGTCAGCTACAAAACATGCAGCACCCATGCAGCAAACTGAACAGCAAGTGAAATGGCACCGAGAGGGAAAGAGACCCAATAACAGAGTAGCCTTGTCAGCAGAAATGACCACGCATACTACCGGAATCAATGACCAAGACTGTTTATGAGTTATGCACAGGTCAGGAACAAATAAGCCGTAGAGAGTATGAGCCCAGGGTTTTACCAGCACAGGAACTGATGATGATGACCAGAACCTCCTGCCAAGCCTAAGTTTAACAAGGTCCAGGAAGCAATAAACTTCCTCCTCATGTTTACTTACCATCCCAACTCTGACAAGGATTGGTTGAGTGAACTCTATTTTACCCAGCTGTGTAATTCAAGGACTGCCATCATCAGGTATCAGTAGTGGTGATTCTTCCATCAGAGTAAGCTTGAGAATGGCTGCTACCCTACATCTAAATCCATCACCGATTCAGGTCATCCAATAACCCCATCATTTGCATCAAACCACAACCCAGTAACTGTTTTCATTTTTAAGTCACACCCATCACCCTCTTCCAAGGTTTTGGCAGAGTTGTCTGATACTGTACATCTTTAGACCACCGGATAACCCAATTCCATTACAGCTTCTCCTCCTACCTACCTGTGTATCTATAGGGTCACTCACATACGGATCATTTTTATAGAGTACCAAATGCCAAACTGTACAATTAGTTCAAACTGATATACATACTTTTCTTTGCACTGCACAGTTAAATACAGTGAGAAATAATTCTTTGCAAATGATAGGATGAGGTAGGAATTCTTTTAAGCATGAGATATTACATGCAACAACTCGTAATGGCATAATTTCTTGGTTTTAGGATTTTTAGCTCATGGGATAGAGCAATACTTATGCTATCCCTTTGCACAAAACCATCCAAAGTTTCCTATTATACTGCTTTTGGAACTCTTCCATGTTAAAACTGGTTATGGGAAAGACATGTACAGTATAGTATATATGGATGGGAACCGGTGTCATGCTGAGATCTTCACCCATACACGTTTTATCCCATGTAGTCATCAAGGGGTGGGGTGGGGGTGGGGTTTGGGTGATAATACAGGTGAGTGGACAAGTAAAAATTTTCAATATACAAAAATTATGGTTATTAAAGTTTTTACTGTTAATATATCCACACACTGTGATCAGTAACTTATATTTTTATTTCTTTATGTCTTAATTTTGGGTCCTTGCATCATTTTAATTGGCAAAGCTATTGATAATTCCCCATGCAAAATATTGTATCAAAAGTGACGGATTACTGTTGCTAAAGTTGGTGATAGGTCTAGTGTTTGTGGTAATGTAATAAAATCAGAGGCAGCACTAAACTTAACAGACACTTTGCAGGTTTCACCTTTCTGATAAGTAACAGTCTGTTAAATAACAAAGACCCTATATTACAGCCCGCACTTTTATATTTTCCAGGTTTCTTACAACTAACAGCAATTCTGCAAAGGTTCTAACCTACAGCAACCTGTACTTTACACTTACCATTCAGTTTAAGAGACTTATCTAAACACTTATCATATCTAAAATGGTAGCATATGAAAAAATAATCTTACAGTAATTTGGCAGCTGATAAGAACAGAAGTCTGGTATGTTAAAGTGTTACTTATAAAACTAATCAAACCCATGAATCTCCATTTTGGAGGGCATGAATATTCACAATACAAAAGCTATTTCTTCTAACATTTCAATTACTTTTTGTGATTTTGCACATATTCATGGTAATACATTTTACTTTATGGTATACTGTAGCCTTTTTTCCTCTAACACAACTGTTAAAATATTAATAACAATCATGAAATCGTACACAAAATAATTTAATCTCAAAATTATGCCTTGACTGGACAACCATACTGCTGGGAAAAATACTGTATCATGACTAATTTGAGCTAATTATGGCGCTAGGAATAAAATTTGCCCACCTATGAAAACCAGTTTCTTTTTTATTCAAATAAAATAGAAAACGATAACAATGGCACTTCCAAAAACCTGCAACTTGGTAATTCTGGTTGAACTTAAGCAAGGCATTGTTCATGATCCTGAGTCACAGATCTGGAAGTACGTTTGTTATAATTTGGATTACATACCCAAGGTAATAAAGACTTTGTGAGAACAACTTATTCTGAAAACTAAAACTGCATAGGCTAGGCTAGTAATACTGTATTGCAAAGGTCAGCCTTAGATTTATGGATAACCAAGCATGGGCTAAGCATAGGTTTAGCCCCTTAATCACACTACACAGTTGTATGCAAGCCTTCCTCTCCCTCCAGACATATTAGAGCTGAAAACAGACTATACTGTACTGAAAATAGCTAAATGACTCTCTTTAAACCAATGCAATTTTTTTCTACAAACAAGTAGAGTGCAATATCTAAAGACAAATCCTTACAGGAGTGTACTCCATGCATAAGGGGTTACTTTTAACTTCTTCAATCTTTCTTGCAAACTTCTATTGCCCTACTCTATAAACCTTCCAAAACACCTGTAAGGGGACCTGGCTGGAAAATTAGTGGCTACAAGGAGTAACTCCTGCTAGCGATGTCACTCTGAAGTGACAAATATGGCAGTTTACACAGTAGTCAAAACAAGTACCCTAAAGCAATAGACAGCATACTTTTGTAAACATAAGCAAACCACCACACATCCATCTGATATCCCAAAATAATAAAAATCCTCATTAAAAAAAGTTTCTCTCCCTCAAAGAGAAAAATCTCAAAACCTAATTGGCTATGAAACTTAATCAGTTCCTATAGATGGGAATCAAGATCACTTATCGCCTAAAGTAAGCAAGATCTACTAAATGTACTGAGTGAGATTTCAGCTTGTTTTGTTATCAATACCCAATGTTACCACTAATGCTTCTGGGCATGTACGTATTGCATATCTACCATGGTAAATTTTATGTACTGTATACATTTTCTCAGTATTCTGATCCTGGATGAATATGTTATATGAAATACACAGCTACTCACTTGAAAGGTGTTTCAGCTGTGACTGCTGACACATCACACAACTTGCAATACAGCAGTAAGATGTATCTTATCCTTCCCTGATCATATTACTATGTGAGAATCCAATGTAATGTTTTTTGGATACCCACATGACCTCTCAATAAAGTATTATGAGCTCAAATCATATACAGTACTTCAGTCTGTCAATCTCAGGAATGAGCCCAAGATGCTCCCTTTTGTGTGCGTGTTTTTCTCCTCCAATGACTGGCTTCTAGTTTGGACAGCTCATGCTTGATGCTCTATTGTGGTTTAGATGTCCATTCAGGATTTGGATCTTTTCTGATCAATGCTCCAAGGATGTATGGATGGATGCTTTTAAAAATAACATGTTCATCATACAAATTTCAACTCCTAAATATGAAAGGTATTTAGAAATACCTCTGCCACAGGTGCTTTACTAACAGCCTGATCTGCACCTATCAGCAGCCAAACAAACCTTTTACCTTCCTTTAGGGTGGTTCATTCTACCAAACTGGCCCTTGCAGCAACGGTACTGTATTGCTACATCCCTCATAGTAACTAAACTTCACATCCACTGTCTCCCTTTGGCCTTGAAAAATGTTCCCCAACACTTGCATAATGATACAGTACCACTTTTATATTTCATTTCCCATAGGACTTCCTTATGATTGAAACATTACTACTTTTATCTTTTTATAGCATGCTATTACATGTCAAATACCACAAAGTTCCAAATACTGTACAATACTTTTCTATTTTTCAAGTTACATCTCACACACTATTTTGTTTATTGCAAAAAAAAAAAAAAGGGGGGGGGGTTAAGAACCAATGAAGCACTCCTGAACTATCAGAGCAGATATACCCTTATATGTCTGTAGTGTGAGTGATGGTACCACCCACATTGAAAGGTAAATATGTAAATGAAGCTTAAATGCAAAGGATGACTTCCCTTCTGCTTAATTCTTGTAAAGCTTCATCTCATATTCCCTGGGGTCGACTGGTATCTCTCCAGCAGAACCTCCTCCAATTTGCCAGTCACTACTGTTGGGTGAAAGCATTCAGCAGCACACATCCAAAGCTTTATGTGTGAGTAATGTACCGTAATTCGAAGAGACTTCCATCTCTTTATCCAAACCAGCCAATAATGTGCAATGCTCCAAGCACTAATATTATCCCTCATTAAATAAGGTAATTTATGTACTTAAGGTTGCTCATCACAATGCTATATGTCTTGAATCCAGCTGGTCTCAAGGTCTAGCCTTCATTCCATATTCTTGTTCCCTTTCTTATTCTCTCCATTTCATCTTGTCTCTTATTGCCACTTTTCACATCCTGTATAATTCTATTTTCTCTTATCAGCTAACTTTGCACTTGCCTGTTAGCATATTTAGTTCTGTGGTCTGACTTGACTATTTTTAATTCCTACTTCAACTAGTTTGAATTTGTACTAGTTAAATTAATTTTTACTCTTATCTCTATGTCAATCTGTTCCTGGTCACATCTCCAGTGCCACAAGTTCAACACCAGATCAGATGATATTAAGAGAATAAGAATGATACTGTTAACTGAACTCACAAACTGACAATCTAGTTTACTTCTAACATACTAACCTAGAGGTATATGTTAACAGGCACAAAACTAGAACAATTAACACATCAGGATATCCCCAAAAACTAAGGTGACTTGTCAACCCCCGACAGAAATACCTGTCTGTACTATTCTTCAAATCCCCACAGTAATTTTTCTATCAAAATACACATGAATCTTACATATCAAAAACATAAAGGATATTTCTTGATTAGCCCACCTATAGTATTATCAAATCAACAGGAATATTACACATCAAAACCACAAAAGGATTTTTCTTGACTAGTCCACATAGGTATCTCCAAATAAATACATGACAGTTCTAGAACCACACAGGATGGGTCTCCCATAGCTACTTACAAACCTGCTAATTCTGAAGACCTTCTAAAGAAACCTATAAGGTCACCTGGCTAGAACAGTGGTGGCTACTTGCTGAAACTACTGCCAGTTATTTGTTAAGGTATCCTCACAGATCAAATAAGGCAGAGTAGGCCTATACTATAGTTTGAAAAATCAAGTGCCCTAAAAATTAAATATATCTTAGTTTTACCAGACCACTGAGCTGATTAGCAGCTCTCCTAGGGCTGGCCCGAAGGATTAGACTTATTTTACATGGCTAAGAACCAATTGGTTACTTAGCAACGGGACCTACAGCTGATTGTGGAATCCGAACCACATTATAGCGAGAAATGAATTTCTATCATCAGAAATAAATTCCTATAATTCTTCATTAGCTGGCCGGAGACTCGAACTCGGGCCTAGCGAGTGCTAGGAGCTATGTGCTACTTTGCAAATAGGAAAACTAACAAACCCAAGTGAAATTCATTTGTGGTAGTTCTTGCCATCAAAATGTCTCTACAATGTAAATACACTAAGATTAATTTCATATGGAACTGCCCAAACCAGTCATTTAGGGGAAAAAAATTTGGAAGCTTTTATGACAACACATAACCTGAAATGGCTAAAAAAACACAGATTAATAGTAGTGATGGGTGATATCAATACAAAAGTGCTTTCAGGCAGAGTAATGACGTGGGGAATATGTTTGCTGAGTGGTATGTGGTTTCGGGATCATAAGGTTATGGACACAGAAGATCAATATTGAAACCAGATGCTCTTTTTTAATAGTTACAACATATTTTAGAAATGTATCCTAATGCCAATATACCCAGGCGCTGGTTGGGACACTGATCATATTGTTATTTAGGAGATGAATGCTATCTACAAGGAACAGGCCTACAGGGGCCACTGACTAGAAAATCAAGCTTCCAAAGAATATGGTGTTCATCTACAAGAAAATACAGAAAGAAATGTAAAATAAAAAAAAGAGTACAAGGAGAACTGTTTTAAGGTAGTAATGCATTGCATGTTTGCTTGAACTTTTATGGTTCTAACTGCATAACATCCTCAGGGAGACCATTCCACAGCCCAACGGTGTGACAAATGAAAGAACTCTGGAACTGAAAAGTTCAACAGCAAGGCACATTTCCTGCATATGTAATGTTCAGCAAATCTGGTCACTCTTGGCAGTAAAAGAGGATCAGGTATTAACTAAGATAGCAAAAGTTCTCTGTTAAAGTACAACTTATGAAAAACTGACAAACAAGAGACTATCCTGCAGTGTTAGGAAACAGAAACCTACCACCACAAACCACTCTGTCTAAAGGAGATAAGTCTCTGGCAGAGGCAGACATCCATACCAGAGAACATTATTCTAGTAGAGGAGGGACAAATGATCTAAAACAGGTTGCATCAATTTTATCATTATATACTATAAATATATGAGGCCTTATATATATTACTTAACAGTAGTAATAAATAACCCAATAACAAAAATCACCTACAGCATGTTTGATATTGTATGTGATGCTGACAATGATTCTTTAATAAAAATTACTTTTAAACTTACATAGTAATGCATTGCATTAAAATAGGTAAAGTTTACTGACAGTTTTTTTTTTAATTTTGTTGAATTTGACACTCCTGTGACAAACTATTATTTAAGTTATTAAATTACTGTGTGTTCAACAAAGAGTATCACAATGGGAAATTAGGGTTTTTGGTTAAGAAACACTAAAATCAGCTGAAGTACTGTATAGGGATAAATGTAACCTTGCCTAGGGCTCCGCAAGCAAACCCTGGTCAACCCATCTAACATAAATTAGGATGCCATTATCACTGGATGAAATAAAGAAATGCTCTAACCTTCCAGTTTTTTATTCTATTAACCTGCATAAAAAGGCACTTTGCACATTTGACGCCAATTCCTAGTTTAGGGTATTGTAATTCATAAAGAAACAATACCTGCTTGGCCTAAAAATACCCTGGTTATTTGGCATTCTTTTCATGTTATCCCTAAAAGGGATGAATGCCTGTACCCTTCATCCAAACTTAACCTGACTCTACGACCATGGTTTTCTACTGTGACTCACTATCAGGATACTGTTCCACAGAAATGTCAATTTTGTCAAAATTACATAGCCTAAGCTATCAGAAAAATGTGAAATCACTTACTTCCTACAGTAATAACCATTTTCATAACCGTATAAACATTCAAAATTACTTTTTTTTTCATGAATACTGTCTTCAACACTCACTGAGTTCACAAAGATTAAAAATTGCAACAAAGCAACATTATTTGGTCTACGCTTACAATTTTATTTTCAAACAGGTGAAATGTAGATTTTTATATGATTCTGAAGAATATATTCATTTTCATCACTAAAACTTGAACTACTTTTAACACCTCTACAACTAACAATGTAGACAAAAGGAACATTCACTGAACATGCATTACAATGTAAACAATGTAATAATTCTAAAGCACAACAGACATATAGTTGCTTTTTGTATGTTCTAAAGGTTTTTGCAAAGATGTTATCAAAATGTATGCCATTCCAGTAAATGTAAACAGTTATACAGCATGAACTACATTAGATTCCTTAAAAGAAAAAAACCTTTGTGATACATCATTCATGAAATCAGTCAATCATAAATAGTCCTTGACTAAATTAAGCTGAAATTCAATGAACCTAACACCACCTGGTAGTTAAAACATGAAGGAATCACATCACAGGCTGATTCATGAATACACTATGTACAAGAAAGCAATAACTATTAATTAGCCTTATGGTAACTGACGTAGTTGTGGACAACATAAAACTACATTGCAATGAAGATCTCTCCAGAATAACACAGTAACTTAAGTGTACAAAGTTATGCTCTACTGTATTATCTTCTCCCAGCCAATATATTTTGAGTACACATCCGTGATTAGGCTTACGAGAATGTAACGTCTAAGAATAGTTAAACATACTATATAAACATTAATTAGGTCTACATAAACTGATTATAGTTTAAAAATAATTCCAATTCATTTTAACCTATGAAGAACATCTGAGGGATTTTTCTATTGATGAGGAATATACAATTAATTTTGTAAATTATCAATAATTAGTAAACTCACATTTCTGGATTATTTTAAAATGTGTTCATTTTAATAAATTTCTTCAATACAACTTACGTTGAAAATGCATGCCTTACTATCATTCTCCTTGGTGGCAAGTAATCTACAGATCTCAAGCCTAATGAACTCCCATCTGTCCAATATTTTTTTTAATTAAGCCATTACAGAACCTCCCATCAAAAATGGCACTTCATCCAATGTCAGGCTAGTGGGGTTAAGGCAAAGGTCCCAGACATACCAGGGTATGGAAAAGCAGGCTAGGAATGTAGAATGCGATTCTATGCATGTAAATAGCATAGCTGAAATTAGATTGTTTGTACGCTAGCATAAACCTTGAGAAACAAAACACTCCCGTTTATATCAAATACCAATAGCCTAAGCGTGTGTGTATAATATGCCATGATTAAATATCGAAAACTCAATTCACTTCTCTAGGCTACACACGTTTTACAATATTGCATGGCTAAATGTAACTAATTATTACCATGTACAGGCAGCAGTGATGGAAAACACCTAAAATGTATATTTTACCTATTTTGGTCAAGCAAGGCCATGTAACCTAGCATTATCTAAGGAGCCCAAACAAAGTTGAGTGCTGAGATAAACAACGCTGTGTAGGCCTATTGTAGCTGTAAATTTAACTTTCTCCTTAAAATGGAACATGGATATATTTATGAAATAAGAATAGTAACAACTTCCACTACAGATTTTAAGTGGCCTTTGTAATGTGAAATGACAATCTCACTACTCCAACTTAAGATAACCATTATTAAATTATTACTTAACCTAGAAAAATTCTACTAGGACTTAAAACCAGAATTTGTTAAGACTTAGGCAGAACCACAAGTTCTGACCAGAATTCATTTTGTATTACTCCATTCGATCGGGTTATTTGACTGACAAAATAGCTTATGGTATACAAAGAACAATCATGTTCTAACAAATGCAGGTAACGAATGGTATACAAAGAACAATCATGTCCTAACAAATGCAGGTAACGAAATAACCCTTCTACCGCAGACTTGGTTATATTACTATACTAATACAGAATCATTTTGTTTTCAGGGGTTATTGGCCCCTTGTTTCTGCTTAGGCTATATTAGGAGTTTTAAAACAAACAAAATGAAAAATACAGAATCACATTTTGGGCATGATGCAATAATGTAATTACCAGTCATATTGTTTCCACATGAACACTTACTGAAACATAAAAATTTGCATTCTCCTTTTGAAATTAACATCTTAAGTATTTTGTAAAAAACATACAGAGAAAACTCATATCAATAATGGAATGGTATGGCCTATGTGCATTCCATATGGCCTATATGCAAGTTTTAACATAAAATTCTGGAAAAAAATTACCATATTCCTAAACTACAGTTTATAAATTACCTATTTACACATGCTAAAATAGCATAAACCTGCTAGCCTATATACAATATGAACCACAGTGATCACCTTTAAAAACTGAGTGTATGGCAAGCAATTTTACAGCAGTTATCCTTCTCTTTTTGGATCTGATCGTTAGCTTCAACAAATACACTATAGTCAATTTGGGTCTACTGGAGGCTGAATGGGTTTACTGGAGCCATTGAATAGGATAACTAAGTAAACTGAACTGGATCAAATTAGTATGAAAAAAAAAAAAAAAGAAAAAAAAAAAAATAAAAAAATCACAATAATAAACCAAAATATTTACGATTGTGGTTTATTTTAGTATTATGTTTAAGTTAACCTTTAAAACTGTTTCCAACAGTTCTTTATCATTTAAGAAAAGGTTACAGATGAAGAGAAATGCAGAACCTTGGTTAAAACACATTTCTGCTTCCTTAGTCTTCACTATTCATGCTCAAAGGCAAAATTAATTTATCAAAGATGTAAACATTTTACTGTACACACCTGACACCAAAAGTGAAAATCTAACTTTTTAAAACTTACTTGCATATGACTAGCCTAAAAATAAACCTCAATCACAACCACTTTGTTTACTTTTGAGGTTGTTTCAGATAATTTCCATTTTCTTGTGGACAAGAACTCATACCCTATGCCAACTACAACAGTGCAATATGACCCCACTAGGTGACACTGGATAGCCATTAAATTGCACCCCTGTCATGCACAAGCTTTAACTTTATAAAATATGTATGTACACCCTTAGCACTAGTATTATAATTTAGTTTCTTACCAAATACATGAACCATATATTTTTCTTACGTGCTCTATGAATTACTGACTTAATTACTGATGCAAATGAGTCAAGTTTTGTTACGGTGACCCCTCTCATACCTAATAACTACATGGATGAGTTAGTGAGAGGAAAATTGGATTGCTGGGATGGGGAAAACTAAACACAAATGAGCTGTAATAGCCTCACAGAAAAGGCTTAAAATTAAAAAAACATAAAATGGACTGAAGAGTTGAAAAAACACTTCATATCTACAAAACACAAAACAAAAGATGTAAAAGGCCAATTAGCCTAGCCTACAGGGGTGTATTCTAACCTTATGTTCTCTAACCTATCCCCTAAACCTCACCTTGGATACCTATGTTAAGAGAAAATACAATGATAAATCCTAACATTAACCTGGCCACTGGGTCCTTACCAGACAGAGGAAGGAACTTCGTGGCTCCTCTATCCTAACCCAACCTAGTGTGCTATAAAATATGGGTAAAATATAAAAATTTTCTCCCTACATTACCCTCTACACCCTAGGGTTGGGAGGTACAATTAAAAGGCACACATTTGTTTAGTTTGCCTAGTAGAGGCATTTACTGTAAGTAGATGGGATTATAGCACTTCCCGATAGTTTTGGGCTACAACTGAATTTGGCACATAGCCTAAAATTTGTAAGGTTGCCTATTGCCCTTGCCATCAACAATGCTTACAATAGGGTAAAGCAGCCAAGGTTAAACTGAGTGCGTCAGGTCTTGGCTAAAAAGTTACCTAATTATGTAACAGAAGCGAATTGCATAGGCTACTAAGTGCTCACGATGAGTGCACATACTACAGGCAGCTAATAATTCCAAAACAATGTAGAGTAGCCTACGCCATATGAAGTAACAAACCATTTCAAATACCAACATTGGGACTTAGCTTGGCTAGCCTAGAATAAAATGCAAGCATTCATACTTTTATTGCTAGGTAGACCAAACAGTCTAGCCTATTATTCACCTGCCTCTCATTACCTAATGAAAAAAAACCAAGACATCAATCACTGGACGTTAGATTCTGTTTCATTAGGCTACAAAATCACAGGCCTAATATCCAATTAAACTTAAAAACCAAAACACAGGCTAAGATATGCTATAGCCTACACTTGATTAGCCCAAGGCAACTTGTATATATGGAAGGTCAGCCTTACCTGGGAAAAGCATCGAAGAACCAGGTGCGTTTCGTGTTAAACAAAACCCTGATTCCAGACATTAATGGAGAGTGTAAAATGACAGCTCCAACTTCGTATCTAGATGCTAAGTCTATTGTTGCAGCAGTTCCGATACTCTGTCCATAAAGAATAATATTTTCTGGGGATATTCCATATCTCGTTCTAAGTGCATGCCAAGCTGCATCAATGTCTGAGTAAAGGTTTTTCTCTGAAGGCTTACCACTGCTCACACCGTAACCAGAATAATCATAACTAAATATATTACAGTTGATTCTGGTGCCCAGACTCAAATAAAAACTGCTCATGTGGCCCAGGTCTGCGGCGTTGCCGTGGGAGAACAGGATGCAGAACCTTGCATTGGACGAACACCTGACGAACATGCAGGCGATCTTATTGCCCCTGTTGGTGCGGGTGTAGAACACCTCGATTGTCTCTTTCTCCCTGTCTGTGAACTGCCACTCGGCCTTCTCCGTCAGGTGGAGGCTGTGCCTCGATCCAGTCTCGTCAGGAGTGAAAGAATACGTCGCCTCCGGAGGGATGAAAGCCATCTTAGCCGCTATGCTAGATGGGCAAGGCGGCCAACAGAACAGGCAACAGATATCACGGATACTCAAGCCGTTCATCGTGGCCCTGCTAAGAATCTCCTCCTCCTTCGCGAGTTAAAGAGTGCTACCTTCCTTCAATTGTAAACATTTACAGCACTCGCACCTCTAGGACTGTGTGTTCACGGACTTATTTTCTTATTATAAACTTCTACATCACTATCTTCTCTAATTATCCCCATTCCCACTTCATCATACTTATTTCACTCGGCACTGGACTAACTTAGCTTTAAGAATAAGAGCGTAATAACAACATTAGCGAGGACATTATGCTTTCACTTCTTCTTCCTAGTCTCACTCACACAACATCCGTACCACTATAAGTGACACAATACGAACACGTCCTTTTCAACCTGACCTCACTCGCTCACTCACTGGTTCGAACCTACTCGCCTCATCACAATGACAAAGCACTGAGTGTAAAAGAGATGCGCATCGTAGAAATCAAATCATAAAATCGAATTACGTTTCATTTTTGAAAAGTGTACAAAAACAATTCGAGGAGACGCCCCTATAAAGAATAATGCAATATGTGCATTTCCAGTAGTTTCATATCCAGTGTCTCGAAACACACAAACGAAACGAACGGTGGGAAGGCGCGGCGGTGACTGAAACAGCCGAGCATCGCGAAGGCCGGTAGTAAATGTTCTAATGCTATTTGTGCAATACTCACTCTACCTGCTGTTGCCATAGCGCACCTTATGGTTTTCGTTATTTACCATTCCTTTCGACAAACTTTTTTTCCAAAATGACTTCTTGTTCTCGCTTTATTTAAAATCAAGGTTGAATTAAATTAATAAAAGCTTAATTTAGTCTCGATAAAAGCATTTGTATCTTGATTAGTATCACCGTTCAAACTTACAACTCGCTCTTTTACTTTACTTTTCTGCTGAAGAATAGTCTGGCTATTTGAGAGTGAATGTGTTACCTTCATTAATCGTTACTAAACATTATATGACAGAAGGTTTAGTAACCTGCAACTCATGTAAAGGAAATGAACAAAATGTAATACACTTTATACTTGTGTGGACATGCATATGTAATTAAAAACTACTTGGCAACTTGAACAACAAGCACTTAAAACAAAAAAATCTCGGAAACCTCTTATTTAATTAGAAAAAATAGTGCATTTAAATATCCAACTGCTTTGTAAATTATGGGAAATTAGAAAAACCTTTAACGGGTAAGTGTCGAACGTAAAGATCTGTAATTCACATAGGATGATAAATCAAAACACAACACACACGTACACAAAAACATGTTGCCACGCAAGTACCTGTAGAATATATCAAGTCGCTAAATGATTAGGCCCGTCAGTTTTATAAATGGTAGTAAATAAAAAAAAGAGCGGGGAATCGATATTGTCAGAGCTACTAACACTCTACGCATTTAATCACCCTTTGACTGAATAATGAGTCGTGTGTCAAACTACCGTTATACCAAAGATCAAACTATACAAGGTCAATAAATGAGGCGAAATTCAAAGTTGTTTTATTAGAGAAAAAATTCATATTTCAGACTCAAAGAGTCCTTCACGTATGAAATGAGCTTTCCCCTGGGCATGGCGGTAAATTGAGTATGAATCAACGGTGTTGCGTTATTGTTGAGTACGAACACTTACTCAACAAAATAGTCGAGTAAAACCACGGAGCGACCTACCAAAACTGACATCATCAAAGGTTGCCTAAAGGCCATTTTGAAGACCTGCATCACTGAGCCCCCTTTCCTCTCCCATAGAGGGGAACTCGTCAGAAGACAGTGTGGCAACTGGTTCCCCCGCCCCCGCCAGTTCCCTTTTTGCCAAAATGCTATGGCACATGTGGAAGAAAAATCTTTTACAGCTTCTTCCCCGCCCCCTTCCCTGTCAGGAGTATATGCAAGAAACACTGACGACGTCTTCATCGCCACCACACCACCTCTCATGAATATGTCCTGCGAACACAGCACAGGTCACGTTCTCTTCCTCGAGCCAGACATCACCAAAAAATGACAATGAATCCAGGACCAAGGTGTGCATGCACTAAAGCAACTAACGTGGTGAATGCCACGAAGTTTAGACTACAAGAAATCGGAAGTCATCACTGTATCCCTATCTCCGTCATTCACTGCAGTAGTTGGGTGGAGACCACTGGGAGCTTAACTGCGTTCATCAGCTACTCATTAACAACGAATTTTGTGACAATGCCGTTGGAGACTTTATAAAGAAAAGACCGGCGAGCTGCCTTTGCCCAGCCACCTTGGTCACCCCTCTGCCAAAGCATTATGAAAATTTGTGGGTCAAATACTTAATGGAGAAAAGAATTTGCCCTAAGGGAGTAAATCCAGGGAGAATGATTACTGAACCATTAAACTGGAGAGATGTTGTCTGAATAGAATGCTGTACTGAGTTGATGGAGAGAGTATTTCGACGATTTGTTGAATGGTGAACATTGAAGAGGGACATATCTGAATCACAGAAGAGTGGAAGGGATAGAATAAATTTCAGAAGGCATGCGAAGATAAGGAGGAAATTTAAGAGGCTGAGTTGTGGAGAGGCAGCAAGAGTTTATAAGATTACAAATGAAATGCTGCAGTACAATTGTGAAAGTGTGATTGTGATAATGACCAAAATGTGTAAGGTATATCTTGGTAATGGAAAGTTCCAAAGGAATGGATGACAGGAATGATATTTGCCCTTTGTATAAGAGTAAAGGTGACAGATGAAACTGTAAAAATGATGGGTCATTGTATCATCTGCACGTGATACAAAGCAGTAATATGACAATGTTAATAATAATTCTGCATAATAGGACATATAAGTATGAAAGGAATAAATGAACCTCAGTACAGTATTATGAAAAACCACTCAAATCGTACAAACAGAAACATTTATGAAACTGCACATTCATTCATATTAGCAGAGTTCTAAAGAAATGGCTCTCCATTAACTCTCAAAATATTCGTTGCCACACAGAATTAAAATTATACAGCAAGAATAAATAGGTATATGGATAAGTTCTAGTCCTCTAAAATAGCAACTAGATCATAAGAATATATACGTCTAATAGATTTTCGTGGAACGCATTAGTGTGCATGCTTCAATCTCCCGAAAATACATCCAAGACAAAAGAGTACACGTGTAAGATCTAGATTCCCCAGAGAAGGAATATTCTGATCACACAGTGAAATAGACATGGCGAACAGGTCCTTGGATTTAAATCTGCCTAGTGCAGAATACGTATCATCACACGTAAAAATTAACATAAAATAAAATGAAATGCTCCTGAACATCAGACTGTGACCTAAAAACGAGACAACACTTTCTTCGTCAGAACACAGACCTATCACTCAGACGCTTCGATGTGACGCCGAATTGTTCAACCTTAGTTTAAAAATGTCGTACAGAGCCTTCTTATTTTAAGGGATCTATGCAAGCCTGACATAGGAAATTAGTGCAAGTAAATGCTGGTAGTTTGCAAGTGCTAAACAGCTCCTCACGAGACAGATATGCAAATCCTGTGCTGGGCCGGAAGCTAATTTGCGTCACAAAAGCTAACTGGAGCGTGAGTTGGGGAGGCTCTGTGACAAAATCCCGCGAAACCCGGGAACTGTTAGGTAAGCTGATGTTAAAACACTCATCAGGCTGATAAAAAGTGAATGAAGTGAACCTTTAAATGACTCTGCAAAGGTCTTTTTTTGTGTGCGTGTCTGACCCCTGAGATGGGGATGATTTTGCTCAATCGTTCATTTACCTAAAAGGGCGAGTGATCTTGTTCAGGGTGAGCAGAAGAACAACGGTTGTTGTAGGTCTAAGAACAATTGTTTAACATTGTTGTTTATAAAGCTAATGTTAAGTGCAAAAAATAAGAGAAGAGAAGAGAGAAAGGTTGAGAGAAGAGCTTTGTAATAAGAGCTGAAGAATGCGAATAAAAAAATATGAGAGAGATTTTGAAAGCCATATCATTTGCATATCATGTCATTGCAGTACCAGACAGAACAATGAGAGAGAGAGAGAGAGAGAGAGAGAGAGAGAGAGAGAGAGAGAGAGAGAGAGAGAAGGTTATGATACATCAACACATGTGAGTTTATTTTTGTATCATACCACGGATCTGTCGTTCTTACCGTCAACAACAGTCTAGGCCATTTCAAACTAATATTCCAGTACACGATGATATAAGTTTGGCTATAAATTGAGACCAAAAACCTTAAAACCGTTGATGTTTGATTTTTTCTGTCAAAAAATCATCGTCTCAGCCGACAGTTGAGCATTTAGCATTAAACTTGGCATCTACTGTATAACCCTCATAACATCCACGGGTTAGATCCACGTAAGCATGTCAGGTACTGTTCCGTTATTACGTACTTGAAAGAACTTCATTGAAATTTACAAGCGTTTTGGTGCGATTTCTCGTCTTTTAACAACAATAAATGACCAGACCTTTATTTAGGCTTCTACTGAAGTGTCACTGCCTGATCTTTTGTAACATTTCTGTCAGTACGGTTGCACCGGAGAATGTCAAGCGTCGGAAAACAAAATGGGTCATTTTCGAAAACAAGACACTTCACATTTAATGCGCCTGCATTATCCTAAGGCATGTACAGTATAGGTGTTCTAGTAAGATGAATTTAGCTAATACGTGAATATAAAAAAGTTTGTTGCGCAGTAATGAGTTGTGGCAGTTACTTGAGATCAGAGCTGAAAGCAGCTGATTTTTATGGAGAGTTAAAGATCTAAGGATCCACATGTGCTGAATGATATGGGCAGAATATACGGAATAGGGGCAGGTCCGTGACTTACCATTACATTATTCACATGTGTGAGAGGCAAGTGTACGGTGCCGCTTGATCCACAGAATCACACTTTGGGACGTTTCCAGCTCACTGTTCTCTCTGTCAACAACACAGGAACTTTGTTTTCATTGTGATGAAACTTTGTCTTTGTTTCTTTTTTTCTCTTGAACATTTCCCGTAATGTTTTCAGATAAATGTATCATTTGTAACCTATAATTCAGCCTCTAACAGAGTTCAAGAAGGGTTGCATACCCTGGAAGAAGATAAGGGAAACAAGCAAATTAGTCACATAAGTAGTAAGCAAACGTAAGGGTTTAAATATGGATAATAAAGGGTCTCAGCGTAGACACATAGGTGCAGCAGTAGATGAGGAGAATGTAAAACTCGAGAATGGGGTCATAGGTCAGTAGGGAGCATGTGCGGATATGGAAGGTCAGGAAGAAAGAATAAAACAGTACGTGGTAGTAGAATGAGAGAAATGAGAGTGAAAGAAAACAAGAGATTATTTTAGGAGAAATTGCATCTAAGAAGAAAGGATTGTGCACGGGTATGGATAAGCTAGAATTGAAAATGAAAAAATAACGCTAAAATAAGAACAGGAGGGAGAGGGCGAAGAATAAGAAATTATTTTGCAGGGAGGTAAATGTAAAGAGAAAGGTTAATGAGCAAATGGATCTCAGAATAAAATAGATAATTGGCAATGGAGAAATGCTGTCTGAATTGTATGAAATACTGGGTTACTGGAATGATCATTTTTAGAGTTTGTTGAACAGGAAGGCTCATAGAAGAGACAGAGTTGAGCAATGCAGGTGTGGAGAGGTGAATGTATCTTTGGGAATGCTTGTGGGAGTGACTGTTGAAGATGCAAGAAGGATAACTGAGAGATTGAAGAATGACAAGATACCAGGGTTTATTGAATTAATAATGTAGGTGGCTGTGGCAAGGCGGTGAAAGTGTGACTGAGCGGCCGACCTGGATGTGTAAGGTAAGGCTTGATGAGGGAGAGATTTTTAAAGGAGTGATGAGAGGAATAGTTGTTTCTGTGTATTGGAGTAATGGTGACAGAGGAAGCTGTTAAGAATTATAGTGAAATAACAATAATTAGTATATCTTGGAAGGTATAAATGTGGCAGTGACTGTTGTGTTTTTTTATTTTTTTTGTTGAGCCACCCACTATTAGGTAAAAGCTCAATATATATATATATATATATATATATATATATATATATATATATATATATATATATATATATATATATATATATATATATATGTGTGTGTGTGTGTGTGACTGTATAAATGTACCCTTGTAAATGCACAGTACGTAACTATCGAAGTAAAAATAATGGGAAGCGAGAAAGTGTGCGTATGTTTTATCGATTAACGTAAAGGAGGAAACCCTAACGGGAGCAGGTGAAGCAGTGGGAGGCCCTACTGGCTGGGTTCGCGTCACGCAGGGGAAAATACCGTACAGTCAGTCAAGTCAGATGGTCATGGCTGAGTCATAGTTGAATGACGCGGGTTTGCATTCTAACGCCATCTCAGAAGGGAAACCCATGACTTCAGACTTCTTTTTGATACTAATACATGTGGTGGGTATTTTTCGACGCTTCTCATTAAAAAAAAAGTATTGAAATGCAGTACTATTATCTCAGCTTCAAAAGATATAATAATAAATATAAACGGAAGGTAAAAAAAAAAGTTTGTTTTTGAGTAATACTTTCTTCCACTGTACCTTTCACTTCTGCCAACGTATCGGGTGATCACGCTACTTCACACTTGCCTGGATCACATTGTCCATGAGGCTAATTATGCGTCTAAAATTGTTCAGATGGGGTGCGTTCTTGTCGTAACGGTTATTCAAGCTTTATGCTGGCCTTCTTCGTCCCTGTTTGGGATGTTTCTTATTTTTCAGATGCTTCTTCTTTTGTTTTTGTTCATGATAGCACTGACCGAAGGACAGTTCCATCTGGGTCCTATTTTTCCAAGCTCTGGAACTTGATACTTATTTTCGTTTTCAGATTTATCGTTTCATTCTGGGATTAGCCCAGTTATTTTATTTTTTTCTGTTTTGGTGGGGTGGGGGAGGGGGGGAACCAAATGAGAACAACGGCAATGAGCCTGTCATATAGGTCAAGGCATTGGGGATATGAATGAACTCAATAATGTTTTAATGAGCTCTCCTGTATATTACTAACGTTAACTCAACAGTATGTTCTCCTTTATACTGTAATTCAATCTCCACTTCTCTATTTCTTTTCCATATCGGTCTAGTGTCCCTGATGGATCTCTCGGAGTTTGTAGCATTCTGAACTCTAGACTGGCTAGTAATGATGGCAATAGCATCGCGGACTTATGACTTTAGACTGAATGTGTAAAACGGCTGGAGAGCAAAGATATAAATTCCAGGCATGAAGTACCTTAAAATTCAGTAGCAAAGCGTAACTGCAAGGCGAACAGGTTCTACAACTAACAGATCCTGTCGGTCTGTTACTTTGTAGGTTATTCGTGGCCATTAGACGTTCTTCCGTTAAGTTTCGTCACATTTTCTGCCAAAGAAAGTTTGTGTTTATGAGAGAAACTGTTAATTTTCTGGCTAACGTGTTCATGCATACTAATGTTTGGCGTCATTGTGGACTGAATCAAATCCAGATAAGGGAAGCGTCACCGAATTAAAATGAGAAGCACAGCAATATTTTTACAGTTTTAGAAGTAATCTGACGTCACTATCCGTTAAAATTATTTTATCTCCGTTACCTGCATTCAACTGGCGCCTCTGTTTTAACAGGAACTGTGCTTTTTGGTTTTTGTGCTAATAATAAAAGGCATAATATCAGGTGCATCAGGTTCCCATTCTTCTTCTTTGTTTTCTTCTTCATTCAGAAGCAACTTGTCCAGATCTAGGTTTTGACCTAAAATATTCTTGAACTACAAGGTACGTTGAAGACGTATCAGTGCTTACGGAATGAATGTAGAGATCTCTGAAGATGCTGATCCAACAGTTGGATAATAAGGTCATAAGTGATGCATGTAAACAAGGATAGGAAGAAGAATTTCCTACTAATGATACTTACTCCGTTTAAACCTGGACTTAATATTTGATATCTAATTGTCTATATTATAAGCCAGCTAGAATGTAGACAGATCCAACAAATTCTTCTATGCACTACCCGTCCATTTTGACCTATTTTGAAACGATGTTCCAACAACGGACGGTGAATTACTTCAATATGAAATATATTAAAGAAACCAGTACCTTTACCAAGAACTGGAAAAGAGAAGATTTCTACATTTAATATGATACAGACTCGAGGATCTTACAGACTTGTACGTACATATTTCTTTAATTGTAACTTTCAATTTTATTCCTCTTGTTTTAATGCCAGTGAATAGTAAAAAACATTTTACAACAATATATCCGGTTCAAAACCCTTATTTCCACTTCCCTGATGAGCAAGGGACAACGGTCTTTTCTTTTTCTGCAGAAATATGTGCTATTAGTTTGACAGGAGATTTTCAACCACAGTTGGACCATGAAGAGTTATACTTTCAACATAATGGGAGAAAGGAAAACACAGAAACCTTTAATATAGGCATTGTTTCTACCTGTTATTATTATTATTATTACTGTCAAGTCACCTATACTGTTAAAAATGACCCCAGTATAAGAGAGGGTCTAGACTGTATGACTCTAGGAACGCTACGTCACGTCACGTTGTTCGGACCAAAGTACCTATGTAATGGTGAGAAAGGCTGGCTCCAGGCTGGACGACGACAGCACCAAAATCATCCCTAGTGGTTGACGAACACAAGATAAATTATAATTTTACAGTAAAACTGGAAGCACTGAATTGCAACTATGGCCCAACGAGACGGCCAGTTTACCTTTGTCCAGGAGAGTCCTGCCTGTCTGGCTATAGGAAGGTCACGGCCAGCTTGTATAGCAAGGTAGTAAGTGTTCAGTATAATTATCCATTTCAACAGCATCTTCTTTGCTCCTCACATCTGCTTGATTGGATTGCATTGTTTCCTGGAAAGGAACACTTTTGGATTCGTGGAAAGCCTCTAGGATGGCCATTTCCCGGTAAGGTTCAGGGCCCTACTCTGACAACGGCGGGAAAGCGCAAGAATTTGTTTCCAGGGCAGGTTCAGTCCCCTTCTCTGAAAAGGGCAAGAAAGCGCAAAGAATGACAAGCTTATAAGACTGCTAAGGATTCATGGGGCACAGATACTTACCATGCGCCTAGATTCGTCAATGCTTGCTTGAAGATAAACTTGGCAGGGAGCAGTATACCGAGCGCCTGATCACCCTGGCTTGGGCTCTGGGGTAAGCCAGTCTGTGTCGGTTTCGAAGTAAGCCTTGAATTTTTCACCAAGAGTACTATTTGTATGGAAAACCTTGATAAGCTCCCTGTTGGCGTCATAAGTCATTTCGGTCGCTTGTGACGCTTTGTAAATTTACACGATTAAAACAGAAGTTTGACTTACGTGATTTTGCCTCAAAAGGTTTCCCGAAACCATGACAAGCTGTAGGAAAAAGTTGGTTCTCCTGAAAAGACGAAGCGAAAACCATGCTTACAAGCAAGATATAAAAGATATTTTAAATCAGTTTTTTTATAGCGTTTGATTTACTGTGGCACTACTTACCATGAAACGAAACGTACCACAAATAGAAAGCAGTAATGTCCCATATTTCTGAATTTCTGAAGTAAAAACAATAGGCTTGACGGCCGCAATACAATACTTTCCTATATAGGTTATCTCCTAATAAATGTTATTACCTTCAAAATCATTCACTATCATCGGTGATTGAGCCACCTATATCAATGAGTCTGATATATAATTTTCAGTATATTTACCTCCTATCGTAACAGAATTGCGAAAATAGAAGAACCTGCTTATGCTTTATCATAAATAAAAAGAAAGATTTAATTATCTCTTCATTGATTATCTTATGAGGGTAGAGTCACGTAAAAGCAGGTGACGGTTCTCAGAGACATTGCAACTGGGACAATGGACACAGGGAAGAATGCCAATGGGAAAACTTCCTATTTTGTGACAACGGATAAGGAAATGTCTCTCATTCGGGAATTTTTAAGGAGAATACTGACATACAGAGAAAGCCCGTTCTGATTACAAGTGCACAGTTATATATACACATACATACATACATATATGTATGTATGTATGTGCATGTATATACAGTACATACATACATACATACACACACACATATATATATATATATATGTGTGTGTAATCAGAAAGCTACAACCGTCCTTTAATATCCAATTTGCTCTACCTCGGAAATAATATATTTTCATATATGTTACCGAAGGGGAATTTTTTAGTTGATAATAAGTCCACCGTCCCGTGGGGTCGAACCAGCGACGGACGAGGACTCAGGACTACAGGGACGCACTAACCCGTTCGGCCACAAGAGAGGTATAAGTGAATATCGTCTCCCATCAACTCACCCGTCGAACTCAGGTGTTTTGCATTTGGAGACGATATCCACCCACCTCTGCCATGTTGACCGTGTAGTGCGTTTGTCGCACGTAGCCATATTATGACTATTTATCACATCACCGTGATGTGATAAATAGTCATATATATGTGTGTGTGTATGTATGTATGTATATAGATGCACACACATATGTCTATATATATATACAGTATATATATATATATATATATATATATATATATATATATATATATTTATATATATATATATATAGTTTAGTTTTATATATATATATATATATATATATACTTAAAACTATTGCAGCATGATAACTCTAAAACTATTGCAGCATGATAAATGAAAAGCACACTGCGGCAAACATTCAAGGACTTCATTAGAAACATAAATATCTTGTTTTCCGCTCAGTTCTTATGACAGAGTATCTTCAACAGAGAGTTCTTAAGGGCAATCCAATGATGTTTGAGCACTGCACAAAAGCAAAACCAAAATAGTATTGTAGCTTCGTAGAGAATTCGGTCCTGTTATGTTGTTACTTAGGCCCAAGGTCAACGATTCGCCTTCTGATATCTTCCAAACCAGCAGGCATTATGAATATCTAAAAGACGATATTCATCGTTATTTCAAGAAGTATATTTGAAAGAATTTTCCTTCAGAATCAACTGATTAACTCAGGCGATGTCGTGTAACCCTCCCTTCCTCCTTCCACATGACACACCTGGAAAACTGGGCGCTTTTGTATCCATTTCGAAACATTCCTGCTTGTATGACTTACATCTGACATTTGAGGGAGTTGCTTCATCAAGAAACGCGGTAGACTCAGATACCTAAACGCAGCTCTGTTGACGATGAGATTTGGCTGTCTTGGATTTCAGTTTCATGCGCAGTTTCTTTAGTGTACTTGCCTGTAGTTTATATATATATATATATATATATATATATATATATATATATATATATATATATATATATATATATTCATATCTTAAAGTTTAGAAGTTATGTTTATGATACTTTGCGTGTATTCTTACGTTACAGTCTTTTGTTATCGTTGACTACATCCCTAATATAGACCCATAACTCTTCTATCTTTACCGTATTTATCTTACAAACTATAGTTCTCTTACAAGGTTACCATTCCCCTGTTCACCCGATATTAGGGATACTATTATAGGCTAAAATTAGGTAGAGCTAGTACTTACCCCTTGTTATAGAGAAGCCCACTGATAATTAGTTTGCACCTAAGGTTCTCCTTCTGCTGCTGAGTTTCCGACTAATAATTGGTAGGCATATGTAAGTTGCACTAGGCGAGTTCCAGATAGTTGTTTACGGTAAAATGCTATTTTCATTTCAATATTCTAATATCAAACTTTTGTTATATATATCTGATTGTCGTATAGATATTTTTAGTAGACCAACATTGCTATATTTAAGTGTCTTTAAAACAGTTTAAATTATTTTCTGTAAATAATTATTACGCTGCGCACGGCAATTTTCTCTCCGAGAATTTTCCTGCGCGAACCGTTTTCCCTCCGACATCTATGGTTAATTTCTCCACGTGGATAGTTTTCCCAGGGTCAATCTACCTGTCTCCCCAGCAGTGTATAGTTTTCCCAGTGACAATCATCCTCGCGCGGAGAGTGACGCTAAAACTCTCCATGAGTAATGTACGAATGTACCATTATGCATCTGGGACGAATCGATGTGATTCCAGTGAGGATGCTTGTTCATATCGTCAAACGGAATAACTAAGATCTACTGAGTGCGCTGTGATTTTTTTCTGTGAATAAGCAGACTGAGATAGCCCCTGCAGTTTGTGTCCTTCGACTGCGCAGGTGGTTTTAAGGGCAACTGTTGTTGTTTTTTGTGAATCAGAGCTCTTCAGTCGTGTAGCTCAAGCAACTGCATCACTTTTTCATTTACTTTAAAGATGCAATCTGCATGAGCGTAACATTTCCGATGAGAAATTTAAACTTTTTTTTTTTATACCAATGACGATTTTATGACATGGCCGTACAGTACCTCAGAGTAGTTTTCATTGCATTGCATTTGCTGTCAGCACTTTGCAAGCTGAATTTGAAATGGTGTAATTCTTATATTTACTGCTGGTCACGTCGTTAGCTTTGTTCTTCAGTGAATAGTAAAATTGCCTCCATCGTATAACAAATATTGCAACAGATCATATATGACACTCGCCTCAGTGACGAGAGAATCCAAGACTGAATTCCTCTGGAGATCCAGGTGATATTAACACCTACAGTTAAATGCACCGTGCTCTTGTTGACTTCGGTATCTTAAGTGTTGGGTTATATATATATATATATATATATATATATATTATATATATATATATATATTATGTATATATATATATATATATATATATATATATATATTATATATATATATATATGACATGGTAATTAGTTGATTGGAGAGGAGAGCAGCGAAGGTGGAGAAGGGCATTGTGGAAGGGGGCTAGCAACCTAATTTCAAATGACTGCTTGAGAGCTATATGAATAATGCTTTCTGGAGCCTCCCTGATCTCAGCTTTAAATGCACACTCACACACATACACTATACACACACGCACACGCACACACTTATATTTATAATATATATATATATATATATATATATATATATATATATATATATACATATATACATATACATACATACTTATTATTGCGTTTGTGCGTGCGCGTGAGCGTGTGTAAGTTAACCTTCTTTGGCGGATATTAGATGCAACTTTTAAAGAATTTAATGAATGTTTATGATTGATCATCATATTTCTCTTCCTGATTTCAGTATTCAAATTGCTGGTCCTCTACTCCTTGTCGTATCTCTACACAGATTGAGTCCTTGTTTTCATGATGACGTTAAGCGTTGAAATTTCATACCTGGTAAAATGAAAATGAATAAGCTAAGAAGTTTTACCAAGGGCGGAAATTTCTAAGACGTATATTTATACGTATATCAGCAAAACGGACAGTAATCGTTATGACTTATGAAAATGACCTTAACAAAAGGATGATTATTATACTAAGGGTATATTCCGTGACTTCAGCGTCCTTTCAGCACAAAGTCCCTCCCGATGAAGCAAAAAAAGTAGCACGCAACGTGTGTGTGTGTGTGTGACGTCAGCAGCACGATGTCTAAGGTCCCCTGAGTGCAGAGTAACCAAGGCCATTTATATTTCTCGTTGGAAATCCACCGTATGAACTTCCAAGAGATTTGCCTCTTTGGTTCTTGAAGATGTGCCACTGACTACGGAATCACTGTATTTTTGCCATCCTCCCTGGATGAATTAAACATGAAAACACTGGTTTTCCAACAGTACCGACAAAATCCAGTTGTTTCCGGTGTGATCTCACGATGTGGCTACTCAGGAGAGTCTGCAGTATATTGCTTGGTCGTCAATACCTCGCTTCTTCATTCAGTATGTCATTGCTCGTTGGCTCAGGATTAAATTTAGATAGACTAATATTGAGGAAGGACACTTGGGACGAAGGCAATTTTAGGTGACACCCAGTATAAAGAAAATGGGGGAAAAACTCACCTGAGATCTCCAGACACCAATGGCAATTAGTTCTAAAAACGACAAATAATTTACAATACTCTGGAACTGAATGTTGCTAAAGGATCCCAATTTGGGTTACCTATTGAATTTCATTTAGAAATGTTCCGTAAACTGTATATGGATTTTGCTTATGATAAATGACATTACTGTGGAATTTACTGGCCATAAAGTAACGATTCTAAGAGTAATAAATAACTGATTGAGCGATAAATACATAAACAGAATCCGCCAAGCAAGGAGAAATCCTTCCTTTGGAATCGAATAAAAAACTTTCCCTGTACACAAGGATATCGGAACGAAACAGCGAAATCGAGTCGTACATGACACTTTCATCTTCATCCATCTGTTCGCTTAGTAAACTTCAATTTTCGCCCTTAGCGACCTGGAAACATCAAATTACTATATAAAAAGAAAAAAGAAAAACAGCATTCGAAAAAAATCTGTGTTTGCGCTGGAAGTACACAAAAAGTGATGGCTGTCCAGCACTCATTCCAGCTTTGGTCGGAAATGCTCCCGGCCGAAACCCTATTAATTCCGATCACGTTTTTTCCGAGTAAATAAAAGCTTGATTCGTGTTCTTACAAAGTGGTCAGTTCTCTGAGAATGTTACTTTAAATGCCCGCGAAGTTATGATTCTAAGCGAGAGAGAGAGAGAGAGAGAGAGAGAGAGAGAGAGAGAGAGAGAGAGAGAGAGAGAGAGAGAGAGAGCAAATGAACGGCAAATTTAAGTTAAAGAGTTGCACTTAGCATGGACAAAGAGGAACTTATCTGCCGGACGTGATCGGCCATGCGATTCCTTTCTCTCTGCCTGATTTTGTTTGGGAGATGAAGAAGAAGAAAGCCGAGAGTCAAAGAAGTCGCAGAGAACATATCAAACAGACAGTAAATATTCAGACATGACTGAAGATGACGTGAATAGAAAAAAAGCATATATTCAATGCTTTGATAACCTCGCTTGCGGATGGATGCACGCCGACCGCTTTGTCTTTACACCCGGACTTTGACATGACTCATGGAGGAAAAGTGGAACACACCCACTCCATCCTACTCCCAGAAAGGGAGGTGTAGGACCCAAGGAAGGACCGCACCTCTCCAAGGTTCATTTCCTCAAGGTGGGTTCCTTCCTCCTCCTCCTCCTCCTACTCAAACAACGTACTGAGGATATTTTCTCGTGATGTGCGTCACCTCACATTTTTCAACTTGGTAATCTTTTCTTTTTTCGGAAGTAGGAGAAAATTCTCACAGATGTTTCTTGTATTAGTTGTTTCCTGTAAAGGTCGGTTGGGAAACGTGCCGCTGATGAGTGTATTCTGATCAACATTTAATGCTATTCTGACCACCAGTTAAAAGTAAAAGTTATTGCTAATGTGGCTACAACTTCAAAGAAAAGATACTGTCCATTTCGCTAATCTGAAAACTAGTGACACGTTCACAAACCGAAAGTAAAAATAATGGATAGTTTGCTAACTTGTCCATGAGTTAAAGGTAAAGTAAAGGCCACTGATGACAAAATCTGAAATAAGTTTATTTTCTAGTCTGGAACACAAACTTTACTTGTATTGCAAAGTTTAACTGATACGCAGGCAGTTGTTGAATGATAATATAGGCATCATATCTGACCACTGGACGAGAGTACAACTAACGTTACTACCAGTTTGCTAATGTGACTGGTTGAAAGTAAACCCAACGACCAGTTCACTAATGTGACCACTAGTTGAAAGTAAAACCAGCAGCCAGGTTGTTGTATAAGGAGACGCGTCCATTAAGTTACTCCATCAGCAACCTCCCTGTGATAATGTATATTCATACCGGGCCATTTTACTCGTATGTTTGAGATCTGCCACCAACAGGATCTGCACGTCGGCCTTTTCGGTGCAACCTCATTACAAGTGTACCTGGGAGAATGGTGGCTCAAGATCGTTTATGGTTGCCACGCACGGAAAACATACTGGGATATTAAGAAATTTAAAAATGTCTGTAGAATATCGTCTTCAAGTGGTCAGAGTTTGATGTCCGAAGGGCTACTTCGGTAAATTTAGAGTTGCTGTTTGCACAGACACATCGACAGAATAACTTGAGCTTTTGTACTGACAAAACTAAAGATATCGTTATTTGATTTAGCATTAGTTAGATTTAAAGTCTTTGGGTTTTGGGCTCTAAGGCTGCCTCCGCCATGTAATTGACAAATCAAGTACATATAATCACTGTACCACTATGGCTAAAGGGTCAGTGAACCATGGAATTTGAAATTTCGGAACAAATCTTGGCACTCTTGGAAATCGAAGATCTTTGACCAGATTTGAGCAAACAGATATCTAACCCCAATCTGGCAAATCGAGATCAGTCCATTGTCATTCTGGAGTTACAACGAATATACATGTTGCATCTGCTTTAGATTTTATAGGGCGATTTATCAGCAGCGAGACTCATTGACTGTACTGTTTATACGGTACATTCACTCTGGCACGGCAACAATATTCAACAAGCGTTTGCACCCGTCATAAACAGCTTTTAACCAGATGTTGAATGTGTGAGCAAAATAAACGTTATAACCGCATTTCATTTTATTATATCCTGATTACGGTTGACTATTTTTGGATTATTGATTATGATTATCGATCAGAATGTGTCGACATATAACACCATAAATCAAAAACTGTTCGAAATAAAAAGCTTTGCAAATAAATATATATTGTTTTCTGTCTGTAACCGTGCCTAACGCTCTTAACGATGGGACCTGCCGTCCCGATTCTCTCTTATATTACCGTCATTTTTTTAAGTATGGGTATACTAGTACAAAAAATGAAGATAAACAAACCAACAAATCACTCATATATGAACACCAGCATAAATAAGAGTAAAACTGAATGACACAATGAGCATTCTTAGTCTCAAAATTCCTTCAAAATCGATTTATCAGGGAGCTGGAGGAATGCGAAGGCAATTGTATACATTAATCCAGTGGTTCCTTAACCTTCCGCTTCCTAAGTCCACCACTGATTTTTCTCCTGCAAGACCTGTATGTAACCAGTGAATAAAGCTTTTGTTGTCGTGTAACTTCTTATTTTATGCAATTCTCCGGTACGAGTATAATCAGATTGCATGCAATCTAGAATGACAAATTCTGTTTGATGACAGTGGAACCCTGCCTTGTTGTAACAATAATGAGTAAAATTCACCTTTTAGACACAATCGCATAAAATACTAAGTTCAGTTTAAACTAATAACATTAATGGGTCTTCAGTGAATAATTCCAGTTTTCAAGCACAGAACGTTATCAAGCTTTTTTTTTTTTTTTTTTTGTTAGAATATGTCACTCTTAAAGTTACATGTGCGAAGTTGCGCAGGAATGTCCGGGAAAAGTTTCTTAATTCTGCATGGAGCTGCATACGTTTTCATTTTCTTGTCGTTTTCTCTTTTTTTCTGTTTTTTGTGTGTGTGTGTTTTTTTTTTTGGAATTGTCGCCACCGGAGAAAAAAGTATGGTCGTCGCGGTAAGTATAGTAGATGGAGCACGCAAAAGCTATTTCATGTATTTTTCTCCACTAAGAGCTTCATATTCTGTAGCGCAACAAAAACTCTGGGCGTTGAAAGGGAAAGATTATTTGTTTTATTACAACTGTATGGAAACCTTTATTTTCAACAATTTCATTGAAAATCTGTGTTCTCATTTAGAGGAAATGAACATTTTAACCCGCTCCCAATTGTTAACCACGATCAAGGATTGAGAAACCCCGTTAAACTCAGATATTACTTAAGCACCATTGTGTCGGGAGAGGGGGTGGGTTGCGATGTCAGCATAGTCTAAGTCTATCAGTAACATCAAAGATCGTTTTAGAATTGCCGTGAAACTGGTACCTTAACACGTACATTTGTATAGATATTTACTCCATAAAAAGTAAAGAAAACTCAGCTAAGGTTCGATAGATATGTTTTATCCTGCGAACCAAATTATCCCAAAGATGAAACTCTTGACTCGGGTGAAGGTGAACAAGAACTCGACTTCAGGCTATTTGATATTTTTTTTGGCTTTAGACCTTCCGTTTTCTATCATGGTTCTATTATATTGCCAACTTCAAGCTTCATTTAGTGCTTGTCAAAGTCATTCAGGCTGGAACCTAGAGTACAACATAAATAAGACTAACAGTAGGTAATATAAAGGTGGAGCTACAGGAAGTCAAGGTTTAATGAAGTCGACGTTTTCATACACTTAGCCATGCGAACTTACAATAACAAGCATTTAACCAACGGAAAACCACACGATCCCCGCTGCATTTATCCAATATTCATTTTTCTAGATATGCCACTCAACCAACTCGTCCGTTTTCGATCTCCCTAAGGAGGCTGTAACACGTGATTTTTGTTTGTCGGGAACGAAACGCTTCTTCATGTTATTCTTTGTCACGGCTAGGTGAGAATTTTTATTATTATTATTATTATTATTATTATTATTATTATTATTATTATTATTATATGAGCCTGATAACAAAATCAATTTAATCCTTAATACTAAAGTCTATTGTAAAAAAAAATTACGGATTTACGCGTATATTTCTTTGGATTTTTTCTTATCGCGTATATATTATTATAAAAATATTTATGAAAATAACATCTTTACAGATTCGTCGTGTAATTGTCATTGCTCTGTGATAATTATTATTATTATTATTATTATTATTATTATTATTATTATTATTATTATTATTGTTATTATTATTATTATTACCTGAACATAATTACATAATTGATTTAATCCATAGTACTATATTGTAAAAACTGACATAGACTAAGAAGTATATTGCATTGTAGTTGTTTTAATGTTGATATATTTTCAGAGCATTAACCTGAATATCTTTACAGTTGTGTGCCGCCCAAAAGATGAGAGAACGTATCCCACACATTAGTATACAATTTGAAGCTGTTCACCGGAAACTGTTATCTTGAAAGCTGGTATTGCAGCACAGATCTGTGTGTGACGGTTGCCAGTTGCCAAACAGCTTTTCTAACAGTACACCTCGACTTGCAGACTTTCAAGTATAAAATACGTTTCTTTCCTCACGTCTCGGAGCCAGATGATTTCGTTCTTAAAAGTGTTAGTTACAGTTCATTAACCGTACGATGAAAATGAGTTCTTATAATGTGCTTCACTGAGCATAGCTGCTCTCTAGCATAGGTCTCGTGGTCAACATTTATTCCCACAATAATTGCGTCACCGGATTTCTATTTTGTGATGCGCTCTAGGGTACGTAGAATATCATTTATTGTGCCAGAATGAGAATGTTGCAATCAGTATTCGGAGATCAACAATCGTTGTTTTTACATTCTAATAAGGACCACGGCGAGGTAACTGACGCCCTCTTCCACGGTCCATAGCCTGCACGACGATGGTGTGTGGTTCATTGACCCTTGGAAATTGAATGAATTGTCGAGTCTTTCTTTCTCTCTCTCTCTCCCTCTGAGTACATTTCTCATTTGGTAGATATGTTCTCGAACCGTCATAGGAAGTGAAGATTATTAGTACACAGCTACGGTAATCAACGAGTTCTCACTATTTCAAACTGGAGGGATGTTAACGAACGATTGTTAATGCATCTCGATCTGATGACTAGCAGCAAAGATCTACAAATACTCATCGTTTGGTTAATAATGTTCTGATATTGTCTGTTTCACACCAAGAAAGAAAATATCAAAATAGACTTGCCACAGTCGACTTGTTTTCAAACATAGAACAAAACATCACGCACTTTCGCAGTTCAGCAGAGATGTCAACATGTTAGCAGGGCTCGTAAACAGTGAATGAAATGCAGTTCACTTATGTGATCAAGGTCTTCCCTTTACAAAGGGGCTGATAGGTCGCCAGCTACGTTGTTTTGTTTACCAAACAGACATTGTTTTTAATTTTACTTATAAAGACAACGTATTTATTATGTTGACATCCACACATATACTCCGGTATCAGACATACTGAAGATCTAAAAAGCAGTGTGTAGTGGTTTACATTTGGTTTAGAAAAGTTTACAGACAGATAGAGATTATCTTTAAGCAATTTATCATAAATATTGAAATATAGCACGATAACATACAACACCTTAGGTAATTAATACAAATACATTTTTGTACTTCTCAAAAGCAAAGTTTCAATGGATAGTTCAGAAGTCTTCCGTAGTTCCTTTCAATACTTCTTGTGTTAAGGAAAAAATGGCGAAATTCTGAAGAATTTGTGTGGTTTTGGAGACGTTTGAAATAAACTATAAGTAGAACAAGAAATATACACACAAGACGTGAACATATAAAGGATTAACGAAGAAACACTTACATCCCTGTCTAAAAATACTTGGAGGAAATTACCTCATGCAGTAACAGCATAGAATGGATAGTACAGATAAGTCCGACAGCTATTTAAGGTATCTGTGACTGATGATTGTATTAGAGTTAGCAGCAAACCAAATTCCAGTGCTACGCCAGTCAAAATAGACAAGATTTATTGGATTACACTGACAGTTGTTTAGGATGCTCCTCATGCAGTTCTTCGTTGGGGGAGTGGGTTCCGTTCACAGCTAGCACTCTGCTGGCCGCGAGTTCGAATCTCCGACCGGCCAGTGAAGAATAAGAGGAATTTATTTCTGGTGATAAAAATTCATTTCTCGCTATAATGTGGTTCGGATTCCACAGTAAGCTGTAGGTCCCGTTGCTAGGCAACCAACTGGTTCTGAGCCACGTAAAATAAATCTAATCCTTCGGGCCAGCCCTAGGAGAGCTGTTAATCAGCTCAGTGGTCTGGTTAAACTAAGATATACTTAACTCATGCAACATGGAACTAAAACCTTATCGAGACAATGTCTCAAAATTTTACCAGCTAGTAATGTAATATCCGACACATGCAAATTTACAATATAAACAAGCGATCCTTGAATTAAGAGAGTTACCCTATGCAAATGTGGTCCCAGTCTCAAGGCAGTTTGCTTAGTACTTTCAAATCAGTTGCCGGTTGCAAGATTTCAAACATATTTAAAGTGGAAAAACAACTTTGAAAAGTAAATGGTCTTTCTCCACCAAGAAGAAATATCGAAAACAAACTGAAGTAGATTGTAACTACATCCGCCCTGACAAACATACTGCCGCTCGACACCAGCATTACATAATGGAAACCATTTATCTCCAGCAATTACGCTCCTTTCCAAACACGATTCCTTAAGAATCTCCATTCTCATTTATTTCACGAATACGTACGTACATACATACATACGTAACATGCTGACATACGCCCACAGATACATTGATATATACATGTATGTATATGTATTTATATGTATATAATGTATATATAGTAGACTCTATATACATCCACATGACTAATTTTTCGTCGGAAACCACTATTTTTTACAATGACGTCTCTTTCCGAACACTTTTCCTTAAGAATTTCCTTTTATTTCAAGTACACACATACACACACATATATATATATATATATATATATATATATATATATATATATATATATATATATATATATATATATATATATATATATATATATATATATAACACGACGTAGCTCGGCAGTTTACTTTGCGAGGGATGTTTAGAGTACGAGCCCCCACCACTTCTTTGTGAGGCGAAGAAAAGGACCCTTGAAGGCACCATCCCAGGAGATACAGATTTTAAAAGTAGAGAGAAATGTCTAGGAAATTTTTGAGTGGCTCTCCCTCTGGTTGGGTCGAGTTCCACGGCATAGGTTTTCCTCTCTGACCTTTTATGTAAGTTAGTTCAAAACCGAATTCCTGAGCCTTAAATGCTGATCGATCGTCGGGTTGTAGGTTTGTACGACTACAGGTAGTTAAATTCCCCTAATACCTGTCAACTTAGTTTGGCTTCTTCACGAACTCCGGCTGTACCCCAGGGATTAAAACAAAGAGTACCTCACCAAAAATTCTCTCTGAGATGTGGTGCCTGTGTACGAAATGTTGTACGAAATACTTCCGTTTACTTTCGGCCTTAGGCTGTTTATGTGTAGAGAGGGAGGGAGGGACACTGTGGGACGAGGAAAAATAATGACTTGCAAGATTTATTGCAATAATTAGCAACAGACAAGGAAAGACTAGGAATAAAAGTGGCTTGATGAAGAGCATCAGAAATATAAATTGAACACATATGGTACAATTACTACGATAGATCCAAGAGCAATGTGAAAGGAAGCCTAGTACGTACATACACATGAATATTATATATATATATATATATATATATATATATATATATATATATATATATATATATATATATATATATATATATATATATATATATATATATATATTATATATATTCATGTGTACACTTTTTTCACGTGTGTGTACACATACACACACACACACACACACACACATATATATACACACATACACAAGGGGTGAAGTTCCTCATTGGACGGGTTGGTATCGTTCTCGGTTAGCACTCTGCTGGGCCTGCATTCGATTCTCCGACTGGCCAATGAAGATTTAGAGGAATTTATTTCTGGTGACAGAAATTCATTTCTCGTTATAATGTGGTTCGGATTCCACAATAAGCTGTAGGTCCCGTTGCTAGGTAACCAATTGGTTTAGCCACGTAAAATAAATCTAATCCTTCGGGCCAGCCCTAGGAGAGCTGTTAATCAGCTCAGTGGTCTGGTTAAACTTAGATATACTTAAATTTTAACAAGGGGTGATTCCTCATAAAAGCAACACAGATGTCACTGCCATATTCATATGCTGCTTGTTGAACAGCTGATGGATTCCCTCGACAGAAAAGTTTCATAACATAAGCCACTTCATACCTGTATGTAGAAGTAGAAGACTCATCATCATCGCTTCGCATCCTCAAACACAGTGCGCCACTCACACTCCCATCTTGCACGCTGTCTAGCACTCGCGATTCTCGGATATTAAGGGTCTTCCTTTCCCGTATATCTTTCAACTCATCTACCCAGAACTTTCTAGGTCTGCTTCCCCTTCTCCATAATACCTCGGATTTATGTACTCTTTTTCGGCCATCCAACCGTCCTCCAGTCTTTCTGCATTACCGAATCATCTCAAAATACTCTGTTCGTGGGACCTCTGCCTGTGAGGCTTTCTGGATGATATATGCTAGACAGGATAAATTGACCAAGTGTTAGTGAAATTAATGTTCGAAAGTTCTTGCAGCGAGAAAGATCAAATCTTTACTATTTTTCTTATTTCTAATATGCATACACTGAAATGGAACAAAGTTCTTGTAAAAAAAGATCAGATCTTTACTATTTTTATTATTTCTAATATGAATACACTGAAACGGAAAAGTTTTTGTAGCAAGAAAGATCAAAATCTTTACTATTTTTATTGTTACTTTTTATTTGTGTGCACTGAAATGGAACAAGCCAAAAATGCTATCTTGCTAAGCAAGCTTTCATAGATGAAGATACTTACTTAAACTAGATAAAAAGGGTGGAAAAAGGGACTTCGTGAGTATAGTGAAGTAAATATGAAAATAACAAATAAAGCAAAGAGAGCAAATCAAGAAATAAAAGAACGTCCAGATCAATATACACTGGTTGACATGTCTTAGACTAATGAAGGCAATGACGCACAGCGAAATGAAGAGGCATTACAGCGTCTCTTGAACTGAGGAACATAAAAAAAAAACACTGCTAGATTGGCAGTTCCACGGCTTGACAGTGAGGAGAATGGAAAAACTCTGCATTTGAACAGGAGGTCCTGTGTGCACAATAAGGAACAGCCATGGAGGGCGATATCGAAAGATTATAATTAACACAGTCTAGGAGACATTGCAAGGCAGGATTATCCTTTGATAATTGTCTAAATCGGAATGACCATTGGTGAGAAAGAAAAAAATGCTGCTTAAAAAAAAAAAAATACGCCGAGGACGTAGAGATCCGGGCAGGAATACAGTATTCCACCGAATATGGACCAAACGGTATTTAAAATATGTGACGTTAAAACTACCATCTCCATAGGTATAAGTGACCAAATGAACAATACCTAGTTTTTGTTGCAACATTTAGACGATTTGTTGTAAAAGCCTACAGGAATTATTTTGGGAGTCTAAATAGAGCATTGCTAGGTATTGAGTCAGTAGGCCGAGATCCGTGCGCATGACGTGTCACTGGCAGAACTATAAATTCGTAGCTTTTCTGCGGATCGACCTGATAACATTCAGACGTCAATGGTAACTGATAAAAATCAGATCTCTATCAAGGCCACATGCCACTAAATTCTACAATAAACAGTAGTGTTTAATAATCGCTAAATTCACCTAATCAGTCACTAATAATTATCCGTATTCCAGAATAATTAAATTCAAGTTTTGGTATGCTCGACATTCTGCCATCTTTCCCTGCTATACGGCGCAAACTAAACACAGCACGAGAAAGTTCTCGAAGCTAACCATATAATCCTACAGGTTTTTCTAACATGTGATACGCCAGAGGAACTTGATCTTCCCCGTGTGGCACTTACCACTACTATTACTAAACGCTGGTGCTACTGCTATGACTATTTCAGTATGATCCATGATGATGAAATTTTTGCGGATTGTTATTATGGCGATAAAAGCACCGATATTACTGATCATAAGAAATATAATAATAGCATTGTAGCAGAAGCAATAATTGCTCAAGGAATAACTGCTCAAGTGACTTGGGTCTTTCCTCTGTTTACCCAGAAAATCATACTTTCCTTTTCCTCATCACTAATTAAATTATACGGTAACAGAAACAGGAGAGAAGGCAGTTCACCGGTTAGCAATTTCACGGCTTACGTAACACACCCTTATCCCAGACCCACATTTACAGTACACTAGAACGGCCACTTCTTGATATACGTATATTAAATACAAAGGTATCGCACCCATCATAATCTCTTTTATTCGCTTCTGGTTCCTGAAACATTCAAAGTAATTTTCTTTGTTTTCTGGTCTTTGTATCTCAACATCTCTCCCTCTCTCAGTCCTGTTTTACTATTTTTTTTTTTTTTTACTTTTTTACTGTTCTTTGTATTTCCAAATTCCTCCCCTTTCAGTCTTTTTGTTCCACATGTTTCACAACATTTTCAACCCATTCTCTTTATTTGCTCCCAGCATCCACACTTTACTGCCACAAAAAAGAGAGTTGGCTCAATTATCTCCTCATACATTTCGATGTTTTCTGAAATTCTTCTGCTCTTCTGAGTTTTTGTAAACATATCATTATGTTCCTTATTTCGGCAGTTTTGTACTCGCCTGTTCTCTCATCCAATCGTGATCCATTACAAATTACCCTAAACATCTATTCAAATCAACAGATTCCAGTTCAATAACATCCAGATTCGTTGCTCCTGTTTTCTGGTTCCATCTACTCTGGTAACCTCAATCTTTGCCAACATTCACTTCCAGCTTTCCCGCCTTACAAACACGCACAAACTCTTTCACTAGTCTGGTAGCTTCTCTTTTCTATATCCAATTAACAGTGTGTTAGATGCAAACATCAGCCATTTCAGATTTCATTCGTGACCTCCTATGACTTTTGCTCACATATTTCCTAAATAGTTTCATAAGCAGTACTTGGTCCATAAACTCTTCCCTGACTATACCCGTATTGCTCTACTTATACTTCTTTTATCAGTCCACTACTTTCTCAGTCAGCTGCCTAACATATATTCCCAATATACAAAGCAGTATTACTGTACGCTTTCATTTCAGGATGTCAGTTCTCTCACAATTAGCCTTATGCAATGGCACATACGTTCTTCTTACCCATTCCGGTGAAACTTTTCCCTCATCAGAACATACCTTGTATATGTTACAGGGAATATGAGAAATGAGGGATTTCACGAAATCCCTAGGGAATTTGTGAAAGGAGCAATTCGCTTAGGAACATTTGATCCCCGAGGGCTAGTACTAAACGCGGCAAAAGAGTGATTCATCTACGCTGTTTCGCCATGTATAGTACTAGCACCTGGGGGTCATATGTTTTTTGGAGTGTTTAGTACTAGCCCATGGGCGATCAAATGCACTTAGGGACATTTAATTCCTCAGGGGTTAGTACTTAACACGGCAAAATATATTTAATCTCCCAGGGGCTAGTACTAAACACGGCGAAACAGAGTAGATTGATCAGTTTCACCGTGGTTAGTACTACCCCTCGGGGATCAAATGTTCTTAAGCGAATTGCTCCTTTCCCAAATTCCCTAGGGATTTCGTGAAATCCCTCATTTCACATATTCCCTGCAACACATACACACTGGTTAACCACACAATCACACTATAACGACTGTACCGCTGCATCCTACTTATAATCCTGTCTCCTTTCTGATTTTTAGACTCCTGATTGCATTTCTCATTTCCTCAAGAGTCACTCGCGCAAGAAATTCATAAAATTTCACCAACTCCTCTTACTCTTACATTATTCCTATTTGCCTCTTTTATTTCTTTCTTAATACTCAACAGTGCTCCAAAATACTCATCATTTCGTCAGGCAGCATGTTTTGGGATTCGAATTTAAAATTAGACCAAAGGGCAATAGCTGGGAGCTATGATATCATTCAGCGCTGAAGGGGAAATTGAGAGTAAAAAGGTTTGAAAGGTGCAACAGGAGGAAAACCTCGCAGTTGCACTACGAAACAATTGTTAGAAGAGGGTAGAAAGTCAGATGAAAGGAAGGGAATATGAACGGAGATACAGTAAAAATAATGAAATGGGTTACAGCTAGGGGCCGAAGGTACGCTGCGAGGAACCTTAAGTAATACCTACATTGCACCGCGTAAGGTGCACTGTGGCGCTACCTCCCTACTGGTAGCAGTCACGTTTTGTCAAATTACACAACCTCGCTCACCGAAGTTATCACGGATAAAACATTTGACGTTTGTTCAACTTTCGTTTGTAATCTCTCTCTAGAAAGAATTAAGTGTACAGAATCGATTGGTTTAAAAACATGAATACCTGTGTACATAAACCCATATACATAATACTGAATGTGCACAAGTACTCGTACACTGGTGAGAATTTGAACACCTGCAAGTAATCGTGTGTGAAAACACGAGGGCTTCAGCGCTTGCTTAATACCCGTTATCAAAACCTGATAACAGTGTAAAGATAAGTCTTGTAAGGTCTTATTAACACTAGCTAAACCAACGGAAATGCCGTTGATGATATATCCAGTAACGAATTTGAGAAAGACTTTTTATTTTAAATTAGAGTTTTGAAGAGGTCGCTTCACAAAGCACGTCAGGAGTTATTATTATTCAGAAGATGAATCCCATTCATATGCAACAAGCCCACAGAGGCCATTGACTTGAAATTGAAGCTTAAAAAGAATAGGGTGTTCATTAGGAAGAAGTAACAGAAAGTAATGGGAAATATAGAAAGAAGAGGTCACTTATTAAAAAAATCACAATAGATTTACCAAATTAATAAATAAATAGATAATAATGTGAGTAGGTAATTAAGATATAAGAAGTGTATTAGGGTAATTGATGCATTACATCTTTGCTTGAACTTTTGAAGTTGCAATTGCACCACTTCCTCTGAAGGGAGGCTGTTCCATAGTCCAACGGTGTGAGGAATAAAGGACCTCTGGAACTGAATCTGCAGCTGTTGCGAATCTCGGCAGGCAAGTGGAATCAGGGATCAATTGTGAATGTGAAAGATCTCTGTTAAAACAACTTATGAAAAACTGACAAAGTTAAGTATATCTTAGTTTAACCAGACCACTGAGCTGATTAACAGCTCTCCTAGGGCTGGCCCGAAGGATTAGACTTATTTTACGTGGCTAAGAACCAATTGGTTACCTAGTAACGGGACCTACAGCTTATTGTGGAATCCGAACCACATTATAGCGAGAAATGAATTTCTATCACCAGAAATAAATTCCTCTTATGCTTCATTGGCCGGTCGGAGATTCGAACTCCCGGCCAACAGAGTGGTAGCTGAGAACGGAACCCGCTCGCCCAACGAAGAACTATGAAAAACTGACAAACGAGAGACCATCCGTCGGTGCTGAATTGAGGTGAATCTCCTGTGCAGCGCTTTCACGCACAAGGCTCGTGAGCTTTATATCGCTTACCTACTGAGGCAGGAAGTTTTGTGCCTCTGGGTGGCATTTTCCCTCTAAATGGTCTGCAGTTTTTGGGGAATTGGCACTCGCGGTCGACCTTACTTCTCCTCCTGACATTTCGGAATCTCTATACTTTGAAATCACCTGTGCTATTAGGAACGGCGTAGTATTGATATATACATATGCATATGCACGCATGCATAGATACATACATACTTGAATATGTATATATAAATATGTATATTATATATATATATATATATATATATATATATATATATATATATATATATATATATATATATATATATATACAGAGAGAGAGAGAGAGAGAGAGAGCGAGAGAGAGAAGCAGAAAGACAAAATATATCTTTCAGATTATTACATACATACATACATATGTTATGTATAGATATACATACATACATATATATATATATATATATATATATATATATATATATATATATATATATATCATAATAATTAACCCAGTAAAATTAAATTTACTATTCCTTAGAAATAACTTGCACCCAAAGGTGCAAGTTATGGTAAGCGCTCCGGCCCTGACCTTTAGGGGTGGTTTTTTTTCAAGGTAAAATCAATTCGTAATGAATGGCTTATTCTTATCTTAATGACTGAGAGTATCCAAAAAATCTTGAGTGAAGTTTGTGACAAATGATAATGTATATAAGTATAAATATGTATATATACATATATATATAAATATATATACACATATATTTATATATATAAACATATATATATATATATATATATATATATATATATATATATATATATATATATATATATATATATATATATATATATATATATATATATATATATATTTATATATGCCGGATTACACAGGGCTTTCAGATTATTCTTTTTGCAGGCATGAGTTAAAATATTCCACCCACATTTTTTAGAATGCGCAAACTTACAATTTATTGAAATATAGTTTTACAGACTTCTATGGTATGACATTTTCTTTAGGGTGTAGGGATTTTTATTCGCCGAAATAAAATCACCAGCAAAAACTTCCAAAATTTTATATGAGAGAGAGAGAGAGAGAGAGAGAGAGAGAGAGAGAGAGAGAGAGAGAGAGAGAGAGAGAGAGAGAGAGAGAGAGAGAGAGAGAGAATGCCGATAAGGAGTGTGCTCAAAGCGTCACATGTTCTGTTCTTATCTCCAAGTCTGCATGTAACTATGTTGTATCCACATTGTGTCGAGTGTCGCGTACTGCTCTTGTTTTTCAATCATGTTTTGAATGTGTGAACAAACGACACTCATAAAGTTATCACTCAGGATAAATTTACACACAAGCACACACATTTAAATAATTTATATATATGTATATACATACATATATATACATATATAGTTTTATATATATATATATATATATATATATATATATATATATATATATATATATATATATATTAATATTATACATATATATGTATATATGCATATGAAACAAGAATTATCAATGCAGAGGTCAGAGGTTGAAAAACATCTGTGGAGTACCACAAGGTCATCGTTTTAAGCACTAAAGCAGATACATTCCCCTGGAAAAGTAAGTGGAAAAGTTCAAGAAGAGTTCAAAAAGTTCACATATTAATCGGCTTGGATCTCCCGAACTAATATAGCTGGTATCCTATCGATTGAAGATATAATATAAATGAAAGATCAGTCAAAAGATTTATACCGGAATTTCGAAGCGGTAATTAGAGGGATTTGAGGTAATGGAAAGCCTTGAAAAAAAAAAAAAATGTATGCGTTGGGCGCCGAGTAATGTCTCCCATCTCATTAGGAACCCGAAAGGCGAATAATTAATTTCCTCCCACATCAGCGTGGATGGAACAATGTCATTAAGACCCTCTCATATTGAAGTCGTTCGGGTATGAAGCTTCAGTTCGTGGGTGAAAGGATAACAAAGACTCGTGGAAAGAAATGGTAAGGTCTTCGGAGAAGGGAGCTCTGTTCACGTGGCAACATTGCGAGATGTAGATTTCCCGCGTTATCGTCACAGTCTGTCAACTGTTACATGACTTCGTTGTGGCATTATAACTTCATTATAAGTGTGAATATTTCACCATTGATGTGACTGACGTCCTGACGATTTAATTTCTGTTAACAATAATGATACGTCTTTCTACAATGAACTAATCCATAAAGTAATTCATTGTCGGGATATTTTCTCAGTGAGGTCAGATTCCCTCAGCTGTTTTTTTTTTCAGAAAGATGAGACTGAAAGATGTTATTAAAACTTTACTGTAGTTTTACTTAACTAATGTAATAAAGTGAAATATTGAGTTTTCAATATATGTATTTTGTGTAATGTCGGATTATGACTTTGCATTGAGTAGTTTCTTCTTCTATCTCCTTCTCTTACTCCTCCTCGTCATCGTAATTACCATCAAGTGTGGTTGTGTACTAAAACTGAATTCTAGATTTTGTTAATTGTATTACAAGACGCAATTTAAAGTTTTGGGACCTATCATACTTCAGCGATAATTGTTATCATCTTTCACAGTTATCTCGGAGAACTCCATTTTAAGTAAAAGAAACAGCTGAGATCAAGACGTTGTTTACTTTGTTTCTACCGACATTCAAGTTGGCCTTGGATTTCTTAGAGCACGTTTTCACCTACAGGTGCTCAGCTAAGATGACTGCGAATTCTTCTTCTTCTACTTTTAACGTGCCTTTTTCCCATTTGTATGGGGTAAGCACGATGCTTTCTTTTGAAGAACTTTGATTTGGCTTTGGGGTAGACCGTTGTCTCGATCGGCTGCCCTTCCTGTCATCGCTTAGACCTCGGTAGCGTGTTGTACCAGTCACCAGCGCCCTTTCTCTCAGCAGCGAGAAGTTGTTGCGCGGTTAGGTCGACAGTCGAGACGTGAATACTCTTTTTAAAGAATGGTGATCATTGCCCAGGGTTACATTAACTAAACTGAGGTTTGCTTCGATGAAATAGGTGTCGTTTGTTCTAGTGGGGAATCCCAAAGGGAAGGACACCATTACGTGGATAAAAAGATATTTCAAGGCTACTAAAAGTTAAGTATACCTTAGTTTAACCAGACCACTGAGCTAATTAACATCGCTCCTAGAAGGATTAGATTTATTTTACGTGGCTAAGAACCAATTGGTTACCTAGAGACGGGACCTACAGCTTATTGTGGAATCCGAACCCCATTATAACGAGAAATGAATTTCTGTCACCAGAAGTAAATCTCTCTAATTCTTCATTGGCCGGTCGGAGAACCGAACGCGGGCCCAGCAGAGTGCTAGCCGAGAACGATACCAACCCCATCCTATGAGGAATCTTCAAGGTTACTGGAGTAAGTGCTTAGTGTAATACAGACTAAGGAGTTAGAATGAAGGATACTAAAGCAATTCATACTCCCAGTTATTACCAATATAACCCATAAACAAAAGCGTGCGCATGCGCTAACGCACGCACACACACACATACACCCACGCAGGTGATTTACAATTGACCTGAAGTGCCTAGACAGGTTGTCTTCACTGAGGAGACTAATAATTCTTTTTTTTTTGACATGTTAAACAGCCGCCTATAGTCATCAGTTTTTAGGGCTAGTTTATAATCTACGTTCAAGGCTATGTAAAAATGCGATGAATGTTCATCAGTAGATTTCAAAACAAGAAAACCGAGAAAAAAAAAGATATTCCATAAGAAGCAGGAAAGACAACAAAAGACGCCTATACCATTGGGCGTCTTTGACTGGGTCGCGTTAAAAACGACGCAGTGCTGGCTCTTCTCAATTACGGGATGTTTCTGAAAATTTCAGGCTGAAATGACGTATAGAAAACGACAAGTAACTGTTTTTTAGCATTAAACACGGCATTGACATTCATGATAGGTTTCGAGTTATCTCTTAACCGTCACTGATTAGAAATGATAATGATATCAGCTTTTTACCCTTATGGCCTGCATTCTTTTTCCGCCGTTTTGAAGTTCCTCAATTGGCGAGCCGGTACCGTTCTCAGCTAGCATTCTGCCGGCCCGCGGACGAGTCTCCGGCCGGCCAATGAAGAATTAGAGGAATTTATTTCTGGTGATGGAAATTAATTTCTCGTTGTAATGTGGTTCGGATTCCACAATAAGCTGTAGGTCTCGTTGCTAGCCACGTAAAATAAAATCTAATCCTTCGGGCCAGCCCTAGGAGAGCTGTTAATCAGCTCAGTGGTCTGGTTAAACTAAGGTATACTTAACTTTTCCACCATTTTAAAGGGTTAGCTATTTAAGACATAATTCGATTTCTCTCTCAGAAAGAGCATAACTATGGTGTCAAAAAATTGCAATTTGTAAGCATGAAATTATACCCACGAGTAGATTTTATGGGCTTTCTGAAGTCAGGAATATTAAAACAGAAGGAAGCGTGTAGCTGCTCTGAAAATCTAAGATAATGTAAATAGACTAGTGGTAGGGAACCAGAGACATTTTAAGACAGGAAAAATTCAGTCATAATATCAAAACAGCTGAAATTTTTCTAACTTTTAAGCACCAGAATTCATCTTAATAAATGACATACTAAATTACTATTACAATATTTTAAATTTAGCAGTAATGAAGTACTTTGTAGTGCCTTAGACACTAAGAACAGGAAGAGGCGTTTTGTTACTGCTTTTGACAATGTCTTGTGCCTGAAATAATTCTCCCTATTTCGGAACAGCTGCTACTAAGTGCTTTCTTTAAGTACATTTGATTGCCTGGTAAGTCATGAATAGCACCTACAAAATAATTACACGTCCTTGTTCTTTCTCGCTCTCTATTTTCATCTTCAGGACATGGTAGTCTAATTTCCTATCTCCTTTTCCTTCTCTCTATCTCTCCCAGACTGTAGCCACAGATAAGCTCCACAGCTGAGGAAATAGTAAATACACACACACAAACTTACACTCACATACACGCACGCACACACAAACAGATCTTATGGCGAGGTCAACTCAGAGCACGTGCAGCGAAGGTGAATGAAATAAATTAAGACTAAT
>NC_089754.1:24895677-24918177 GCF_040412425.1 Macrobrachium rosenbergii | reverse complement strand
TATATGTCTTAGTTCAATTAAATTTGCGAAATTCCTACACAGTTCCCTATACAGGAAGTGTTTCAACTACCGACCATTGCATTACGCAACACTCGGGAGTCATTTGGGGGATGTTTTTGCAACTTCCTCTAGCTCTCGATATCATCACGATATGCAACTTTATTAATTACCGAACAGTTACAAAAAAGAGTGGATTATACTGAATTAATTTTAGAAATGCAGAGAAAATTAAGGTACAGAATTGTTACGAAGAAGTGCAGCAATCTTGATTTCACCACTTTATCAATCAAATTCAAGGACTGATAACAGGGTCTGACGAATTGTGCATAAATATCCACACACGATGCCACAGCACATATGTGGGAGAAAAGTATCATCATTTAATTTTATATTATGGATTGCCAGATTCTTACACACACACACACACACACACACATATATATATATATATATATATATATATATATATATATATATATATATATATATATATATATATTTATATATATGTATGTATATATGTTTGATTTTAAATCACGAAAAGATAAGAACGTGATGATTATACGAACAAAGTTACAGCCACGAAGGAAAAGTACTTAGCGTCTCAATTGTTTCACTTTTCCCACGTGGCTGTAACTTTTTTCATATATATATATATATACATATATATATAGGCATATATGTATATGTATTTTAAATATATATATATAGGCATATATGTATATATTTTATATATATATATATATATATATATATATATATATATATATATATATATATATATATATATATATATATATATATATATATATAAAGACAAAATCCACAAAATCACGAAGGAAAGAGAACAATGGATTGCTGCAAGGCCTTTCGGCTTCTGGTAAAGGACTAGAAGTCGAAAGGCCTTGCAGCACTCCAATTGTTTCTCTTTCCTTCGTGATTTTGTCTTTATTTATATATTCACCACGTTCCATATTATCGTGATTCAGTTAGACACACACACACACACATATATTTACATATATATATATATATATATATATATATATATATATATATATATATATATATATATTACTAAAAGGACCTCATTCAAACTGGATGGTATCTAATGGAGTTTTTATTCAAAAAGTTACAAGCTTTCTTGGACAAACAGTCCACATTATCAAGTATCAATACCATCCAGTTTGAATGAGGTCCTTTTAGTAATTCTACTAATGCACAGAACAATTGTGTATGTGATAAAGTTAATATATATACATATATACATATATGTAAAACCCCCACAAATCAATGAAATGTGGAAGCCATAGCATTCGCTGATAAAAGCTACAGCCCTGATGGCTATAGAATATGGCAAAGGAAAACATGCTGTGTTTTCCGATGAATAAAAGTAGGAGGATGCGGACGATTATGTCTCGTCATCTCACCCCTCGGATGTATAATGAGTGTTCTCAGGATGCCAGTTTAATGGAGACTAATTCTTAAGAGAATTCATTCAACCGTACTGGACTCCCAATTCTCTTCTGTTATGGTTCGTGGTTTTTGACTGATGACAAACTCCTGAACTTTCCCTTTGTATGACAAAGTATTTCTGACAAAAACATGTCTCGCTCCAGTGAGCGCTGTGACACGAATCTCTCGGATGTATAGATATTCTTAAGATTAACTGAGCGTTGAAGAACAGTAAGATATATCTTAGAGAATTTAGGGATTTTCCTAAATCTGAGATTTTATTACATAGTAAAATTTTTTTCGTATTCAGACTTCAAGAACTTTTTCATAAGGAATAAGAGTACTGATATATATTTATATTTTAAACTCTTTTCTTGTCGTATTGTGCGTAAAAACTTCAGGAAATAACAAGGTTGCAAGGGCTACACTTTACCTCATTATCGCGAATAAATAGAATCTAGGAGAGCGCTGTGTGGAGTACCAAGGCTATAACTGATCCAGAAAAATAACTGAACTTGGGATAACTGGAAACACCTAAGAATAGATAAGAATATGATACATCAGATCATCAACCAGAATAGCTCAAATAACTGGAAATATACGAATAGCCAATTCCTATTAGAGGTAATTTTAGACAATACAAATATCCAGTATTGGTGAATTAGCCTGTGGCCTCGATCTTCCGTAAAGGGAACGTCCTCGCTAGAAGGCTTTTATCGCTTAACTTTTATACTGCAAAACAGGTGATGCCCAGCTTAGTCTATTTGACTGTATAGACTATACGATCTCCTTCTCCGGGCTTTGATAGTATTTCCTGTCATATTACTAAATCATATATACTTCTATTCTGTCGTCCCTATTTTTATACTACATAGTTAAAAAAGTATACCTTAGTTTAACCAGACCACTGAGCTGATTAACAGCTCTCCTAGGGTTGGCCCGAAGGATTAGACTTATTTTACGTGGCTAAGAACCAATTGGTTACCTAGCAACGGGACCTACAGCTTATTGTGGAATCCGAACCACATTATAGCGAGAAATGAATTTCTGTCACCAGAAATAAATTCCTCTAATTCTTCACTGGCCGGGCGGGGAATCGAGCGCGGGCCCAGCACAGTGCTAGCCGAGAACGATATCGACCCGTCCAAAGAGGAACTTTATACTAGATATACACAACACCTATGATTCTTTATGGTTCATATTAATAAATGTTACTCCGCTGTATTAAATTCCAGAGCAATGGAAAACGTGGATGTCCAACAGATAAAGCAGCTAATCTTTAAACCAGCTCTTTAAGCGTATATTGGGTGGAGGACGATCTCTAAACTATTTTATTGAAGGATGAGCAGATATATAACGTTAATTTAATGGGTGGAAAGAATTTGATTAACACGGTACAATCACAAACACATATACATACACACACATATATATATAGCACATTCATATATATATATATATATATATATATATATATATATATATATATATATATATATATATATATATATATATATATATATATATATATGTGTGTGTGTGTGTGTGTGTGTGTGTGTGTTTATATAAATACGTATATATATACATACACACATATGTATATATATGTGTGTGTGTGTGCACGTGTGTATGTCTGTACGTATGTACGTGCGTATTCCTCGAGGGATGAAATAAAGCCAAAGAAATAAAAATTTTAAACACAGGAGGGTAACATTGATTATATACGTCTCTGTGACAGATTGAGATGATTGTAAACAAACTGGTAGCTCCCAAGATAAACAAGCAAAATATTGTCCATTAATAATTAATAACTGGGGCATTTCAGGTATGGAGAATGTCATTTAAGAAAGTTACCTTGGTTATAAAGATTCTCGAGAACAGAACAAGTTGGTTTCGCGTCGCAAAGGGAAAGTGAGAAAATGAATAAGTAAAATGGAAGCCAGCGTGCGTGCGCCTACGGCAAGGCTTCTTTGAATGCTTTGCGGTGTGCATTTAAAGCCGCAGAACTCTGTCAGCGGAATGGAGATTCTTATGAACATTGATCGATTTGATTTATTGGTCAATGCACGCTGGTTTGCAATAACTGTGATTATCGATGGAAAACAATATATATATATATATATATATATATATATATATATATATATATATATATATATACTATATATATATATATATATATATATATATATATATATATATATATATATATATATATATATATATATATTGTTTCCCATCGGCAATATATAGTTACTATAAACCAGTGTATATATATAAATATATATATATATATATATATATATATATATATATATATATATATATATATATATATATATATATATCAATGGACGATACCGAGTCCATCCACTTAACCTCGATTTGCAAAAAAAAAAAAACTCTCATAGCTACTCTTATGACACCATGATAAAAAAAAATAGACAAACGCTTCAGGGTCAGAACCAACATCACCATCCTTGGTGGCTGCAACACCAACTAGCACCTATAGTGGCTAAGAAATAAAATTAAAATGACTGGATGGAAAAATAAAAATCCCTAACATTACCCAGTATAATTTCTCCTGCGCATTCCCCTGAGCGCTTTTCCCTCTGCGCCGATTACCGAAAGCGCAGTAAGCGACGTTGGCAGCAGAGGATCACGAAGGAGTGCCTCGGATTCGTGCTAAAACTTACGTGACGAGATTTTTCCCAAGAAGGAAGGAATACCAGCAAGCGAGCCTCTGTGACGTATCAACGTCATGTGGCACTGTGACGTTATAGATTATCGATTTCATTTTTACGAGCCTATACGGCTTTACGTCCTCCGCTCTTAGTTACGTGTGTTTCTTCATTGCATATATTTCCCCTTTCTCGCCTTCAATGCTCATGAGCGATGTCGGTGATACTACAATTTCACAGTTAATCCCATTAAAACTGAACAGTGATTCGTACGTGTAGGCCTACCATCTAATCTATTCATTTTATATCAGCATGTAACCGTTAATCTATACTCATTTGAAGTATTTCAAACACCCGTGCGAATAAACTCACTAAGCGCAGTTTTTCAAATATGTACCATCTAATCGACTAATCGTATATCAGCATGTCGCCGCTGATTTAAGCTCATTTAGAATATTTCAGAACTACCTGTGTTAGTAATTACAAGGCCTCACAAGCACTGTGATTACTGTTACCTTGTTAAATGGAAAGAGTCGTTATCGCAAGTCGGTCATGCAAACAATTCCGACATTCTCAGACCAAACATTTTAAATTGGAATTCCGTTCCTGGTAAGCAGTGTCATAGAGAAATGCTCATCGATTGGTCACAGAGGCGTACGTGTGTGTGTGTGTGTGTGTGTGTGTGTGTGTGTGTGTGAGAGAGAGAGAGAGAGAGAGAGAGAGAGATTCTTTGTTAGACATTCTTTCAGTGAAACAAAAGCAAGTTGGAAAAGCGTACATTTTTCCCGCCTTTGTCATTCCAATAGTATAATGAGAATAATAGAAATTAAAAGACAAAGTTGCCAAAAAAAAAAAAAAAAATTAGAGCAAAGAGCAAAAATCTAAAGAGGAAATAAGGAGACAGTTGCTAAAAGAGAGAGAGAGAGAGAGAGAGAGAGAGAGAGAGAGAGAGAGAAAGACCTTCACCGTCTAGTGAACTGGATACGTACGATTCAATGACAAGCAAAAGCTGGCAAGTAGGTTGTTTAACACGCACCGTGATCTACCTACAATTCACATCTAGTGAAACGCGTCCACTCTCTTCAGCTTGTGTTACATTCCTTCACATGAAACACACACACACACACACACACACACACACACACATATATATATATATATATATATATATATATATATATATATATATATATATATATATATGAAATATAAAAACACCGTACCTTATATAGTTATCAATGAAGGATCCACAGACAAGAGTATTACTGTGGGTCCTTCTATTGATATATATATATATATATATATATATATATATATATATATATATATATATATATATATTTATATATATATATATATATATATATATATATATATATATATATATATATATATATATATATATATATATATATATATATATGTATGTATGTATGTATAAGATAAGAGCAGAATAAGATGATTACAAACAGCCTTGGTGTGCCTGCTGGCAATCACGAATAGTCACATGTAAGCATAGTAAAGTCGTGGTCTGGATGGAAATAGAATTCCCCACCCAACAAAAAAAAAAAAAAAAAATAGAAAGTATCTTTAACACCTTCAACCAAAATTTTAGTAATCTTCATTATCAAAAGGGAAACAGAAGCAAAAGTTCCCCTGGGAGCTATGAAAATAAAAGAATGAAAGTTATCACAATGAACCCGGTCAAACCACAATAGTCAGCAGGAAAGACAGAATGGGCGGAGGTGTGCAAAAGTAGAGGTTACATCGACATGATTTCAGTAACTAAACACGTAAGGTATGATCAAGCATCATCTGCCAGTTGGGTTGCCCTGAGAATATTGTGTGAAAAAGATGACAGGCGATGTTCAACGGTGGCAAAGTTTGAGACCTGGCTGCATGTACAAGATCCACGACTGTCACCAGATGGCATATCATGGCCAGGGCCTACGCTGCAGGTTGATAACGCCAGCTCCACAACAGCAGAGGATCAGGTGCCATATTTGTGCTGTATTAGTCTATAAAACAAAACTCTTACAAGGAACAGCACCGCAGTTTTTAATCAAGCGAGAGAAGCATTGTGGTAAAAAAAAAAAAAAATTAGGGTTGGCACAGAGGCCGAAGAGCAAAGTAGTGGGAATAAAAAGAATTGTGAAAGTATATTAGCTAAGTTTAGGGAATATACCCCAAAAGATAAAATAAACAATTAATCATGGGCTTACTGTTTTTTTTTTTTTTTTTTAAGGAAACTGGTCCGTGCGTCTTTTCATGCAGACCGAAAAAAAGATTTATACCCTTTTCAGTCTTACCCTCACGCATTCACTCTTCTTTTTTTACAATGGTAATTACTTCTCCCCTGGACCCATTCCTTCATCAGATACCTCTTAAACGTCAAACTATCACTCTATAAAGGCATCACCTCAACGGTAATACTGTCAATCTTTTTTTGCTTTTTAACTTTTTATAGCATTGTTTATAGCTTCAACAGTTAATACCTCAACATCAACTCATGTGGCTCTCACACCACTCATTTCTTCCTCTCGTCTTTCGTCAGTATTCAGCAATCCTTTAAAATGCTGTAGCAACAAAAAAGCTACGTTTTCTTTAAGAATGCCTGTGTTCATTACTCAAGGTCCAAATTTTAAGGATAAGCGTATTCAACCTAAAATAAAACTCAAGAGATTTTAAATACTTTAGGAGCAGGAATTCCATCGAAGAGAAGACCTTTAGCATTCAAGAAGCTGCTTCTACGTAATCGTTCACTGAGCACCTACACCACCTCCAATCATTTATTCTATTACTTCAAAAGATAAAATACTTTATAGTAGCATGCTTAAATTTGAGACAGGCCACTCAACACTGATCTATACCAAGCAAATGGTTAAGAAGAAACTCGGCTGATACAACCAAGAACTACCTTTCCCCGAGGGACACCTGCCGCACAACTACAAAGGTATCTCAAGGTTTACTCTGAAGGACTTCTTTGTTTTTGTTTACTACTGATACAAGACCTGGAGATTATGCATGTCCAACATGGGCACAAGATTTAATGATCCGAAATATGCTGTTTTATTATTTTTCAGTTGGTTTTCGGTCATTTCTCACTAACTGACTCTTTTTATTGGTCTGCATTCTAAGTACAGTGTATATTTTTGGATATACATGCAAACACAAAAAAACTGATAACAGTAAACAAACATCGAATATATTACATTCAAATTACAAACGCATCAGCCTTACAGCAAAGCGGGCACAACGAAATTCTTTAAAAAAAAACACATTAACATAAAGGAGTAACTTCACCAAATCTAGTTACCTGTAAATTAAAAAAAGAAAATGTGTAAGATGTTTAAAAGAGTTATTGATCGCAGTCATTTGACCTCCAAAGGGGTACCGCTAGCTACCACCAGCACCGCCATTCCCACTACCGCCGCCTGTAATCTGTAAAGTAATAATAGTTCCCGCAGAGGGAAAGCTTTGCTCGCAGCCAAGGCTGAAGGAATTTTCTTATTGATCACTGACAACCTTTCGTTTAATGGTGCTTCAAGCTTGAGAGTCTTCCATAAATCTTCAGGCTCGGTTGCTTGTTATTTGAACTCTACGTTAATGGAAAATATTGTTTCGAATAGATGTTCATAAGATATAGCGTAATATGAAGACGAACCTGTCTTTAATACACACACACACACACACACACACACATATATATATATATATATATATATATATATATATATATATATATATATATATATATATATATATATATATATATATATATATATATATATGTATATATATATTGCAATTCAAACTAAGCAACAAATGATAATGATTACCGGACATTTATCAGCCTTGCTATGTTTCTTCAGTCACAGGAATGCTTTATTCTGTTAAATTATTCTCTTTGTATTTTCATCAACAGAACGTTATCATACAACTTTCTTCTTCTTCTTCTCAACTGAATCTTTGAGGTTAAAATTGTTAATATTTTTTTTTATTTACAATATTATCTGACGGCTAAGTAATATAAGAAGTAACGAAACTATACTCCTTATTTGAACCCTGGCTGGAAATCTCAAAATGAATTAAAAGAATAATAACATTGAAAAGTGAGTTAAAGGATATATGTAACAAACAGAATATTTGGCATAGAGGTAATTTTTTCACCCCAAATAGTTCCACTTTAAGCAAATAAAACAAGAAATTGTCAAAGTTACAGTACTGATGTTATTAACAAGAAGTCAACAAAATAAGAATTACCAATACTCTCACTAGATTCCCCTTAACCTGTGATAAACGTAATGCTTTATAACCTAAGTTAGGTTAGTTTAGTTTGGTTAGGCTAAGAAGCCTTATCTTCACGGTTTATCCTGTATTTTGGGTATGTATTTCCCAAGGTCTATAGATTAAACCTTTAGACCTTGGTTTCCCCATTCTGGTTTAGAGTATGTCTGTTCGTAGCTTCTTAGGTTTGGAGTAACAAGTATTTACGTAGCCGATTTGACTGGTTCCTAGGAATATGACACTTCGTATTCCTAGAAACTTAGATGTCCTGGACTTCTGGAATTTTAATCTTTGACATCATATGAAAGCCACCTTCCTAACATTCAAGCTCCAGTCTATATTTTATTGTAACAAACAACGCACAAACATTCCCGGGAAATTCTGACGTAATGGATACCTTGTTATCTGTAGTGCGTGATGCATGTTGACTTTTTACGTACCTTGGTGTAGCTAGGTTCAATATATTGCGTAATAATTTGAGAACCAGTTGCAATATTTTGCGCAATAATTTGACAATCACTGTATCCAGAGATGTGATAATACTGTAATTAGGAATCTTACCAACTCGAGGGATATATAGTATATTGACTTTGGAAACCAAATTAGTGCTTCTCTATGGCTCCAGAGCCACATTTAAACAACATTCCTTTTGTACAGATTGCTTGAAAATCTCATCAATCTAGAGTTTCACATTTCGTTAGGAAATGTGTTTTTTTAATTTCTATTTACTGAAACACTTTATACTGAGGCTGAAAGTTTTTGTTTCTATTTTTTTATGTAATACTTAACAAAAATTCAGTGATGTGCACCAAAATGTTTTATTTTTTTGCGGTAAGAGATAATGCAGTTCAGTAACTTACAACAAAAATGGAATGTTTTCGGCTCAGAAATATCTAAGAGTGGTTTCACTGAGCTGCTTATGTATGACGCTCCACGCAGTTTTCATTAAATTGCGGTTGAGTATAAACAACAGAACGTATTTTAGCTCATGGCCTCGTGTCAGTTCTTTCTACTGCACTATTCAAGTTGAATTTCTTAGCAATAGATAGCACTTTAAATAAGGCCGTATGACTCGTATAAATGTTCTGTTTACTTTGTAATGGGCTAACAAAACCCTAACTGTATTACATATGGATTCTTTTTATGACCTTTTGGGATAGTAAACACCTGACGCATTTTCCTGTTTCTTGTGTGTTTCTCATAAAGAAGGATGAGAATAAATAAAAACAAGAAATATCAGAGTTTTGTTTTTATATAACGATGTTTTCTCAAGAAGTAAAGCTTACCTAAAGAATAACTAGACCAATGCTTTTGCCGCGCCCAGCTGCTGAGTCATGATGAAACCTTGTGGTGGAAGGCAAGACCTTCAACAGCTTCAAAGTCGCTTCATTAACATAAAAAGAAGCTTCAGAAGTAGACCACGGAAACAATTTATACACTGAGGTTTACAAATTGGTTTACAAATCTAATAAGTAGAACATGTTCTGAAAACACTTAAATGTCATATTTTTGGGAGACATTCATATCATGGAACGACTGTTTTGATCTCATAACAAAATGAAAGGAAAAATTATTTTAATGGCAAGTAAGTTATAACTGATTCAGAAACACAGGAGAAAATAGCGACCTCTGAAAGAGATAGACTGATAAAGAAATTAAAGCAGAAAATCGTTTTTTCTTTTTAGCCAAAGTAGTTCATTGTGGCTTTTCCCAAACTCCGTATATCGTAGCAACAAGGTTTACGTTGGCACAGTAACGAGTTCTGTAAGGTCACGGCCACACATTTACGATTCCATTGAGATAATATCTACATAATCACCATAATAAGGTTTAAGTTGTCATGGTGGCGTGTTAGCCATTGACGCAATAACAGGTTCTTTATCGGCCTAATAACTAGATCTATATAGTCACAGTCATTAAGTTTATTTTGACAAAGTATCAAGATATCTATTGGCATAATATCTAACTCCTATGCAGACACAGAAAGCTCTTTCAAATTTAATACGGTAACAGTTGTCTTTTCTAGAACATTCCGCAATAACTGACATAACAGTTTTACTGAAGTGAAACTTAAGAAGTTGACTGGCATCTTGACACTGGATGTTAATTATGATGGAATAAATTCCTTTGTTCAATCTAGAACTCCGTATTAGACCATGACGACATTAGTCCGTGCGGTTTACCGAGCCTTAGGTAAAAAGTTGCCTAGAAAAAGCAAAATTAAAGGGAAAACAACTAATTTTTCATTTTAAATGTATTAGCGTTATTCCAATCCCCTCAAGGCAAAAGTGATAGATAAAACTAATTTAATTCTCGTAATTTATACTTTTGTAAGAAACTTGTTCAGTACACAATTATCTTGCTTACGGCAAGGCTCGAGTAAGTTTGCGCACTCTATAGCATCTGAGTGCAAGAGACATTTAAGCATTTTTTATACTGAACAAGAGGAATAATATGACCAGCATTTTCCTGATTTATCCTGCAACTGTCAAGAAGAAAAGAAATCAAAGCCTTGACTTGCAGTCGTTTCCATTTCCCCAATTACAAATAAATGAAATGAAAACGAATAAAACATGTTTATTCCAATGATACGTCAGGGCAAAGAACGCGTAGTATAACCTCTGGTTGAGACTTCTGCCGCGACCTTAATGGATGCGGCTGCACGAACTATTAGAAAGACATTCGATAAACCCCAATATGAAAGATCCACGTAATGGTCCCGCTCGGCTCAGGAAGCAAAACATTCAACATTCCAATAAGTTACATCAGGCAGCAAGGCGAAGCAATTTATATAGGAAAGCAAAACCACTAGACATGCACACACATATTTATATATGTATATATGTATATATATATATATATATATATATATATATATATATATATATATATATATATATATATATATAGAAATCATCAACACACAATCACGTGTGGAACAGAAATATTTATGATATCAGGGATATACTCTGGGTGGAAAGCAAGGGCGCTATCCACTAGGCCATACAAGTCTTGTATGGCCTAGTGTGCTTTCCACCTGAGAGATGTATCCTGACGTGAGTCAGAAATTTATATATATATATATATATATATATATATATATATATATATATATATATATATATATATATATATATATATATATGTGTGTGTGATGTGATGTATATACACAGACACACACACACACACACACACACATATATATATATATATATATATATATATATATATATATATATATAATATGTGTCTGTGTGCATGTGCGTGCGCATGTATGCCTGTATGCATGGGCAAGCACACCCTTCAAGAATAACACGCCATTTAATAAGGTCAATAAAAAGCAGAACGACTCTTCTTTCTCTCTCTCTCTCTCTCTCTCTCTCTCTCTCTCTCTCTCTCTCTCTCTCTCCAATTCTCGCGTCCTAATACATTTACGTTTATAGTTTATGTACGGTAGTTTTATGTAGTTTTCATATGTATGTTTTAGGCCTAAGTCTAAGTTCACACAGTCATACAGATGTACATATATATACATACGTAAAATAGGCGATAGTTTAAATTTTTTCTGAATAGTCTGGTTTCCTTTATATTATTCATTTATGTCATTTGCTATCGTTGTTAGAGAGAGAGAGAGAGAGAGACAGAGTATAAATGGAAAACATAGAACACCATTTAAGTCACTGTGCCCTCAACATCTCCCTCTCTCTCTCTCTAAAACATCGTACAATTTAATTATCTAGACGTATTTTCACATTTGTGTACGTGGCACACTTGCCTACGTGCGCGCACGCCCGTGCGTGTTTGTGTGTGTGTGCTTGAGAGAGAGAGAGAGAGAGAGAGAGAGAGATAGAGAGAGATAGAGAGAGAGAATGTTGAGGGCACAGTGACATAATCAAATGGTATTTTATATTTTCCATTTATACTCTCTCTCTCTCTCTTTTCTCTCTCTCTCTTTAACAGAAGCAATGAAATAGGTGAATAAACAGGTGAAGAGAGAGAGAGAGAGAGAGAGAGAGAGAGAGAGAGAGAGAGAGAGAGAGAGAGGGGGGGGGAACTTCTCGGCACATACACTATATAGAGAAAAGACCCATTTCGTTAGGTGCTTGGAACATGGGAGCATAACTGCCTTACCTGAGCATATTTCCTAATATTTATATAAGAGTGTTAACCTTCACCCATTCGTCCCTGTGTTGTAATACTTTGATCATCATCTACTAACTCTGTTGAATCAGCAATCTTGGCCAGCCCCTCATACCGTGATGATAGGACAGAATAGAACACAGCAGTTTGTCACAGCGGGTGTCAAGAAAATTTGCTGAATAAAAATTCCGGCTCATATTCCATTGGACCATCAATGAAACAACGAATTGGAAAGTCTTTCACTTTCTTATTATGGGGGTACAGTCAGGTACATTTTCGTTCTTTTTTTTTCACAAAATGTCTCGGACAACCGAGCAAGGAGCAAAGCTTCCTCGGTGAGGTATCAGGATAATCGCCTTCTTTTTACTGAGTCATTTCCTTGTTCTTGTTTCTTACATTTGCACTTCAAAACCATTCACTGTTCTCCTCGTGTACGTAAGGCATTCTTGGAAGGCTTCTGTAACTTTGCATGCTATCAGTTAAAAAGTCATTTTTATCCTTTTAAGTTTTGAACCAATCTTTGAACCTTTCAATATAATGATGATATAAACAATACATGAATTAAAAATGCGGTTTGTTTGTGATTTGGTAAGTAACTTGTTTAAACAAGGTTTTGCGGAAGTTCAAGTTCAAGTTAAACCTTTTCGCTACGTATATTGCCATTTTTAATTCAATTAATTCAAGACTTTTGTTTTTGTTTGTTGATCCGATTGAATATGTTTACCTTTTCATATTTCCTAGTTCGTATGGTCGGCTTCTTTGTTATCAATATTCATTAAACATGTATATCCAGCTCATTTAAGAGAATTGACAAATTGAAGGTACTTTGAATGCCTTCCAAGGTCATGTTTTCAAGTAATAATCTAAGTCACAGTTTCCATTTTCATGCTTTGATGATTCTACCTTCATTTACCGGTACTCCAATGTGCAGTCACGTGAAGTCTTATAAAACAAGACTTCACGTTTATTGTCCGAAGAATTGTGAACTTGAATAAGACATTTCATTGCTAACTGTTAAATATAAGCTGTGTACATTCGGATTCTAATCCAGTCTTAGAAGTTATTACTAATGTTATTATTTTTCAGAGAAAAGTTCTTTTTCACATATTTTAATCCCAAAGCATCATCTGCTACTTGTGGTGCCTTCCTTGGGAGTTTTGTGCTTTTCTCTATTCAGTTAGAAGGCTACTTACATTTATGGTAACGTAATAATTCGAATTCTAATTTTTTTTTTTTATTTTTTTACTTTAGTTAAAGTCAGTGTCTGTGAGAGTACTGGCTGGCTGGAGGTCCTAGTGGTACTACAATAAAACTGACTAGGTAAAGTTTCATTCCACATGGTAAGAATGACTTCAGTTACTATGCATCCTTATGAAGCAAATATTAAAAATCTAACATGAATAGTGTGTCGATACTAGTATTTTGCTCAAAGTTCTTTGGGGGTAAATATCATTCATTTATTGGCCGAGGGTAATTATTGAAAATTTGAAACAACATTTTATAAAATAAATGAGGTTCATCTTCATTGAAATATGTAAAATCCTTCATCTCTCATAGGCGAAAATGTCTTCAATTCTTTCTAGATAAGCAGAATTATTAAGGGTCAGTGTCCACGATCCACCCCTCAGAAACACTGTAAGGTCACTGACAGCTATATTAAGCAATTAGTTTTCTAAACTTCTGCATGAGTAAGTTAAGCCTGAACATAAGTTTCCTGACTGCATCACAGGGAACCGCCCAGAATACTTCTCATGACTTTTCAGATCTCACAAACTTTTTAAGAAAGCCTCACAAGGTTTCCTAACGGTCTAATCGAAGTTTGAAACACATCTTCCCTTTAAGCAACAATTCATCCCGCTTCAAGCTTAAAGAACACCGAATTTAGCTTTAGGGGAAAAGAAACCTTTACGCGAGACAGCGTGTGTTGAATTCATCATTTATTCAACCGTCCCAAGTAAGGTACAAAAGAGAGAGTATGTTTGTGTTAGTGTCAGTGAGAGAGAGAGAGAGAGAGAGAGAGAGAGAGAGAGAGAGAGAGGCGGGGGCATTTAGTAGCTTAACTGTTACGTAACGGCAGAATCCGTGCACGGGCGCAACAAAATCGATGACTGAGCCTTCGAAGAAATATTGTTGCAAAAATTGTAGTCACATTTCTTTCTGCCCTGTCTAGGATGGCTAGAATTTTACAGTTGTCACAAAACGCGTTTTTCACAAGGGTCCACTTATCAGTTTCTTTAACTAAATTGTTTTTACCCGTAAGACAGACTCGCTTAACGCGAGGAGGGAAGAGTGAGGGGTAGGCAAACCAGGTTTCAATGTTAAAGTTCACCTTCAACTTCGGACTCTCCATTTACGCAGACATTTTAAGTGTGCACATAACCACAAACACGTAAACAGTGGAAGAGTAACCTATATTGTGTGAGCGTGCACACACACACACACACATGCTTATATGTATTTATAAACTGTTTATATATAAAACACACACACATATATATCACGGAATGAAAATCCAGACAATTTTTCTCCGCGTAACATTGATAGTTTTTTGGTAATCAAGTCCACATTTATACTTGTCGTTATCCAGCCTAGGGCCAACATCTGTCATTACTGGCCCTATCCAAATATGCAGAGTAAAAGTACAAGAATCCTAACCTCTGGACAGTACGTAACGCCCTGGGATCAAGACTCGCTGTCTCGACTCTTTCTTATATTACCACCCCAAATCTTGATCCTCACATATCCATAGCACGTTTTAGAGTCCTCGTAATACTTCATAAATTGTAAAGGGTTATACTAATTCGTATATATTATTCTGTTCTCCTCTTTGATGGTCTCCTGTCCTGATAATCCTGTCTTTCTTTCATCTTGAATAACTTATATATATATATATATATATTTTTATATATATATATATATATATATATATATATATATACAGTATATATATATATATATATATATATATATATATATATATATATATACATATATATATATATATATATATATATATATATATATATATATATATATATATATATATATATATATATATATATATATATATATATATATATGCATTAGTGGACCGACAAAGGATAATCACTGGAGCTGGAAGAATGAGCGTGTTAGGAAAATACAAAGAAAATTTGTAAGAAACAGGGGGACAATGGAAAGGGTGAGAATTGAGAGGAAGAAAAGGGAAAATATATTTGCCACAAACATTCAAGGGCTGTATAGGCCTCGACAGTTGGCTTCATTTAAATTTGTCTGTTTCTGGGATAGTCGACAATCGGGAACTGCTAAAATCTCCTCATGGTGAATGAATCTAAATTAAATATGGCTGTCAATTTCATGTCAAAATGGCATAAAAACTAATATCCTTCGAGTGATTAAACTTCAGACATTGCATAAGTGTCGTTGCTTCTTACTTTTGGACATAGCGATTTTGGGATTCTCAGTAAGAGCAAGATACGGGTTGTATGAAGCATTTCGCAAGTCGACCTTTTTATGTTTTATCCAGTCCTTTGTGGGATTTTTAATTTTTTTTTTTTTTGCACAGATCACAGCTTCAGCGAGGTGTAGGTCTTCCTACATGAGGAGACACTCCACAAGGAGGATTTGGTGACAGAAATAAATTATTTTTTTGGTATATTTTCTGCAGATTTCTGACGTTCTTTCCCGACATTCTTCTATATCGTAACATTGTTACTATGTTTTACGTAATGCCGTAAGCTGCATTTGTAAAATTTCTCATCTATGTCTATTCTTCCCAAACAGAGAAGGCTAAACTACCAAACAACCCCGTGATCGACTTTATTCCTCAAATATGCAGTCATTAACTATTATTACATGTATACAATAAAACAATTACCATCCGATCGCAGCGGGGCACTGGATAAATTTTACTGAAGATCTATATTAACTAAACACGAATTCCTCGCGACAGTTTCTGTGACCAACGACACAGTGCACATGAAAAGGGAGGTATTTACAAGGCCTTTAAATAGATTTTTTCGTCCAATGTAATCCTCAGACATGCAGGGGATCTCACACAAATGCTATTTACCCTCTCTCTCTCTCTCTCTCTCTCTCTCTCTCTCTCCTCTCTCTGAATTCAATGGAGGCTCTATCTTTTTATTCCGTTGGAATGGTACTTTTTTCCTACCCCCTCCTTTTTTTGTTTTACAGGAATCTGTTAACTGCACATGTCCTTAATGAAACTCATATCTTTTGCGTAACCCTGCTAGCAAACATGTACATGAACAAACGAGGAGTCAAAGAAACAAACAACCAAACCGAATGCATATTCCCTTGACGGTGATAATGAGTAAATAGATAAATGAACAGATAAATATAAAACGGGTGAAGTCCGCCATTGTCATTCCATCAAGACCATTATGAATATCCACAAGAAACGGAAGGAAAATCGAAAAACGATGGACGTTTGGAAAAAGCCTTTCGGAAACATCCACTGGAAAATAAAACCTCAACGATACGTACATGACGATAAAGCTGTTACATATGTCTGCCTTCATTAAGAAAGTGCAAGTAAAAACACCGGCCGAGTTAAAAGAAAGAAAAAAAATCAGGATTAAAAACATCCGCGTCACAAGCACATTCGCGTCCTATCTATTAATCGAATCTGAACTAGAAAAGTGGCACACTGTCACGTAGCAGCGCGCCGGACGGGATCTTGCACATGTAAGCTTGATTCCTCAGAGGCCAAATAACCTCTAAGGACATTTTTTTTTTCAGAGGCCGAATTCAAGATCATGCGCGAGTTCCTAGGGCTTCTCTGAGTATTTCCGCCGTTTGACCATTTACGGAGGTGATTGACGACGAAGGCCAGTCCTAGGCTTACACAGTCGCTTCTTTTCTCACTGCGTTTCAGTCGCTCTCTCTCTCTCTCTCTCTCTCTCTCTCTTCCTTACTATCTTTTATCCTTTCTTCTTTATTTCTTTATCTCTGTCTGTCTGTCTGTCTCTTTCTTTCTTTATCCATCTCTCTCGCTATCTTTCTTCCTTTCCTTTCCTTTCTCTCTCTCTCTCTCTCTCGTTGTACACATTTTTTTCTTTATATCACTCCTTGGCACCTCATTCTCCTTCCCTCTACCCCCCTCTCTCTCTATTTGGGATTTTTATTTCTAATCATCTAATTCTACATATCGTCAAGTAACTGGGACATTCACCCGAACGACTCAACCTTCATCATTTCCTTCCATTTCCTCCTCCCCTCTTAATTATCGTCATACTTCCACTCACGTTATTCAACTTTATTCGTAACCTCGCGAATTTGAACTCTCAATTTTCTTCACTCATCCGCCCTCCTGGAAGTCTGCCTGCTACGCTACTTCAGACAAAATTCTTGTCTTTATCTCTCCCATCAAAAAGCGTCCCCGATCACTGAAGGAGAGAGAGAGAGAGAGAGAGAGAGAGAGAGAGAGAGAGAGAGAGAGAGAGAGAACAGGCATGAAGCCTTAGTGAAACACATGAGAGGTCGGGTCCTTGCTTTCCTCCAGATGGACTTGTCACGATAGAGAGAGAAAGAGAGAGAGAGAGAGAGAATTGCGTCCATATATGTTTTGAATAATGGATATATCAGTTAATCAAACATGCAGGCTAAAACAGGAGTCGTCTATGAATATTGTTTTCATTATTGTTCTTTTCAAAACGCAGAGAATCCATAAATGTGTAACAAGCTTACACAGAATAGAATGTCCTTAAGTGCAGAAAGGCAAAAAGAGCAGAGGAAGAAAGAACAGAATATATATATATATATATATATATATATATATATATATATATATATATATATATATATATATATATACAATATAGTATATATATATATATATATATATATATATATATATATATATATATATATATATATATATATATTATCAGATAGCAATTATCTAGAAAAAGCTATAATAGATAAAACATCATGAGAAATGAGTAAAAATCAACAATGTATGAATAGATAAACATAGTAATTAGTGAGAAACGATTTCAAATCTTTGGAATGAGGATAGAACAGGAAATATTTCTCTTCTGTAACTCAGGAAAGGTCTTATTTTATCCTCATCCTAGCTTTCAAACATTGGAATGTCATATCATGTCATGCAGGCCATAGCGCAAGCCCTGGTACGATAGCACTAGTTGCGCAGTGAACAAAACAACCCGCTCAAAACATATAATTGTGGCTCTTGAGATAATCCAGCAGCCACACAAGACGGAAGGAATTGACGGTGAGCTCTCTTCCACTTCCCGAAACTGGACGCTAATTGGCTCTCACTAAAACCTAACAGGAGTTAATGCTCGAAAGATCATTCTTTATCTACAACTTGTGGCTTTGGTGGGTGCTAGTCCTGTACTTCTAAGAACTTCATATGAACATACAGATGGCCATGGAGATTAAGTGTCACTGGTACCTGACATTATTTCATGGGAAGAATCCGTCCACGTAATGGGGACATACTGGACAAACTTTCACACCACTCTGTCTGTTAGCTGTCACCCTATGCCATTCACAAGCTACTTAAACAAGTGACGGAACAATATATTCATGAATGAACAATTTACATTCGGGAAATATAGGGCTGAAAATTTATGTAACCAGTGTCATGCTTCTAACTACATGCGATATCACTTTGAAAATTGCATGTCATTATTAGCATAAAAGAGTAACCCAAATACAGCCATTCAATCACTGTTATTTGGTGTCAGAATACATGGCCGTGACCAACACTTATCAGAGAGCTTAAGTTTAATGCGTCTCAGTAATACTCGGAAGAAGATATGATCATAAAATATTTCATGACACTGGTTTTCAATTGACATCTTACAAAGTAGTACTGTATACTTGAAGGTAACTGAAGTTATTGCACGAAATGCAGGATTGAAAGCTAGAAAAGAATGAGAAGAAGAAGAAACGGTTTTCCTAGACCCAAACAGACGATCATATTTTCTTTATTCCTCTAAAACTACACTGCTGCGTTCTCCTTTAACAACTAATATTGCGTCTGCACATCAGAAGATAAAGATAAGGGCTTAATTTAACTGAAATTCTGTAACGTGTGAAAGGACTTGCACTTGAAGGTAATCACAAGCCGATGCACAATACAAAGGAATAAACGGATCGTCAACACTTGGGACATCTCACAGATGATCTAGTCTTGTGATGTTTTACGAGTCAGGAAATAGAAATATACTGTATGACTCAAGAAGTATATAAATATTTTTTTTTAATTTAATAGCAGCCTAATAATGCATCCTTAGGTCAACTAAAACATAACCTTATTTGTAGTTAGTGTAGCAGCAACGATCATGTATCTCTTTGAGTTTATGAGAGCCCCTACTTCATTGGCTGTACTGAATGCCCTTACTGCTACGTGAAGCCACCGCTCATCTTTGCCTCAGGAGAACCTTGACCTTTAATGGTACTTAGAGCCCTCTCTTGGACCTTGATAGCTTACACCATCGAGCTGGTCAATGGTGCGAATCTCCCGTCCGCTGCTCACACTCGCAGACGGACCCTGTCGTGCAATTTCGGGTCGTCCTTGGGACTTTGAAGGGGTCTCGGGACACGAGAAAGAACCGCTCATTATAAAACCTTTGTGCAAATTGTTTGAGTTACCCGAATTTATCAATGATCTCTTTAAGATCTGTTGACCTGATGTAGTTAGAAGAACAGCTTGAATGCTATATCGAACAAATTTCAATCTTTACGGTGTTGGGAATAAATATAAGGCCAGAAGGGAAGTAACACAATACTGCATAGGTTTTACCAGAATCTTTTTAAGAGAAGCTAAGGTTGAAATGATGCAGTTTATTAGTATTAATCACATTAAGAGTCAAGATGTGGCATAAATGATGCTCATGAGAACAGAGAATTCAACACTATATAGTTTATTAAAGATTTCTAATTATAATTAAATATTGTTTTTTAGGTGAATTTACTCACAAGAGATTATATTGATTATCACTTTAGATAGTAGGCTACACTGGTACATGGATAAGAAAATCTAGTTTGTTCGAGAGGTTTTGGGTCGCTGTAATGTTTATGAAAAAACTCAAGGACCTTTCATCCTGGAAGCTTTGCTACTTCTCAAGGATCACTGGAAGACTAGAATTAATATCCACGAAGCCAGCTGGATTTTATTTCTTCATGTGCAATATGCTGATCTTACGTAGTACTTCAGTAGCTGCGTCACCGACTAGAACAAACGTTACGGGGATTATAGATGGCTGACTGGTTTTATCCAGTTCTCCAGACTTTATTACTTTTCTTGAAGTATGAACTGTAACATGTAATAAAGATTAAACACACAGTCTCAAGGAGTCTGTATTAAGAGACTTCTGGAATTTAGAAAAGCAATATTTGGTTAGGTAATGCAATGAATTTTTGAACTTGATAATATTTGTGAACATATTATCGTTATGTTAGAACTTTTAGATGTTATTCTCTATTTTTTATGGTGAAAATTCACTTAGAAGCGGTCGGCAGCTTTCAGATGTGCGTTTGAAAATAACATGTCCTAATAGCACCGATACATTTCATTCCATTACTTAGTGTTCGAACGAAAGTTTATTGTAATAACACAAATTTCTCCATTAAGTATATGTTAATCCTACCGATTTGAGACACTGAAAAAATGTGTTCGTAAGTCCAGAAATAACAGCACGGCCGCCGAAGTCAACAGCTTAAGATGAGTTTCGGATAAACTCAATTCATATATTTTATTTTTAAGACAAATTGGAACAAATCACATAAAAATATCACCGGAAATATGTAATTATCAACATTCTTTAAAGATTAGTTTGTACTTCAAAATTGGAATTGATAAAAAAATTGCTGTATGTGAAACACTGTAGTGACTCGGGACGGGAGGCAAAACAAACACCACCAAAATATTATGGTGGGGACATAGGTTTTATTATGCATATTGTGACGCTGGTTACTCTGTTTTTGCGGCATTTCAAAACACAGTAAGTTCCTGAAGGCAGCATTGCATTACTTTAGCTGGCCTTTTGTGCTTATGTCTGCAATTCATTAGGCGCTGTCACTACTTTTTGTAGGAGCACAAGCTAAAAAGGTAAGGTTCCAGACATTCAAATAAATACTTTAGCTTTCTGGATGATCACTAGACAATACTACTATAGGTGATAAGAAAATTTACCATTCTTCGCATTTTACTGTCGGTTAAATCACGACAAAAATACCCGATAAATGTGGGGTACGAAGCAAAATGCCCGCATTCTTCAGAATAATTCATCTTGGTATTTGATAGGCTATGAGCTTAAACGTCTGAAGCGTAGGCCTACTATGAACAGCTTAAGTATCTTAGTTTTTTTTGTGCTGTGGTAATTTATATATCATTTAGTACAGCGTTATCTTGTATTTGTGTAGTATTTTATGTATGCCTGTTGTTAGACAACTGATAGGCTACACTTGTCGCTAATTAGTGTGGTAGGTGCTCTGTACTCCCATTGAACTCATACAGTTCCTTAAAATATGAGAATTTCTGTACAACTAAACAGGGATATCGTAGTCTGCTTACTTTTGCTAAACAAAATCTAACGCAAATTTGGTGTACATGTTTATAAATTAAATGGTAATACTGCAGAATAGTTACGCATGCGTAACTGCAGTGCTCCATGTTAAGTTGAGGGGACCTGGGAGTGGCGAAGCCTCCCCCCCACCACTTCCCAGGCCAAGGAATTGCACCCTAGGATAGGTTAGGCTAACGGAAGGTTAGGTTAGGATAAACCCTCGTCGGCCTATTTTTAAGGTGCGCGATTCTTCTGGAACTTTACATATTACATAAGTCAAACAATTGTATGCAAGCAACGTCTTCTATCACAATCTAGTAAAATATTAAGAGTTTTTTAAGAACACCATATGACCGCATAGCAGCATGTATTTCATG